>NW_027672903.1:697500-978123 GCF_964194105.1 Spermophilus citellus | reverse complement strand
AGTACCCCACATATAATAGGTGCTCAGTGAGTACTTGTTTTGTTATTTCTGTTCTTTACTTGAATGTTTATGCTTGATTTTAAAAGTCATTAATTTGGGCTTGACTGGTCATCAGGAGAGACTTCAATTATTGTTTTGTTCCCTTCTCTACCCTAAACACTTATTTTTTTTAAAGCACTTATAGAGAAATATGGGAGGTCTACAGAAGCTTCTACTTGAAACTTTAAATAGTATTTGTTCAGTTGATATTTTCCAAGGCCTATTCACAGTAGATATCAAGGAACTATCATGAAAGCAGTATTTGCTTAAAACTTGTCTGCAGTGTCTTGAACATTTTACATATTTTTCTTCCACACTGTCTTACTAACAGTATGCATCTTTTAGTCACATAAAATATTTTTATCCTGTTGTATGTCAAAGAATACTCATGCCAGTTTTTTTACTTCACCTCAACTTGACCCTAGTTTTAACTAAAGTCGTTCATGCTACAACTATGAAACACTTAGTTTTCAAAAACATAGAAATAATAAATGTACATGTTGTATTGACATAGCCCTAAACCTGTTAATTAGCAAACCTAAAAGTAACATCATTGAAAATTTTGACCTCTCTGACACTTGCTACCAAGCCTTTACTTTATAATTGATTAAAAAAACATTAATAGAGAAAAACTGTTTGCTTCAAGTTAAGCTTTCCTTTTGCATTGGTTATACTAAAAGGTTCCATTAAACTAGATTTTTTTAAAAAATAGAGAAAGCTTTGAAAACAAACCCTTAAATTATACCAATTATGAGATACAAATAACTTTAAAATGATGACTTTTCATTAAGGAAGAAAAAAGTATATACAGTTCACTATTGATGAGACACCAGAAAACAAAAACCTTTAGCTATCTTATTTTAAAATTTGAATAAGACAGTGATAGAAAGTTTATATCAACAGACTAGTCCAAATTATCTTTCAAAGATAAATTACTGCCTCAAAATGGAAAGAAAAATTTCCATTTATATGTTGAAATAAGGGTTGCATAGTTTTAACTTAAAAATATTTAATTACTGTTCAGTAATATATTAGTACTCAGTTATTCCTATTAAATGATACAAGTATAGAAGACTAGAAAAGCTAAATATATTTCTGTATATTATATGATTTTATAAACAAATACTTTGAAATTAGTCATACAATGCCAGAAATGGAATGGTAAAGAGTCTGGCTCACTTGAGATTTTGCCTTTCAAAAAGTATAACAGGGAGAACCAATTACAAAACGAGAACAGTCACTTGCTTTCTATTATGATAAACGTTCTAGACATCTGGAGGTGAAATCTGTTGCTCATGCTAGAGAGTTGGTTCTTCTTTCCCTGCCCCATTCTGCACATTATCTAACAAAGTTCAATGGTGAATATGACTTTTCTTCCTTGCAAAGAATATGTGAAGTCCTTCTGTGCTGCCTAGACTCTCTGAAGTAAACCTTAGAGTCTAGAAGCATTATAGGTCATGTATTATATTACAAACTTATGTATCTTACTAGTTCTGACAGCAACATCCTCAGATACAGCAGGCATAGTTCTTTTGCTGTTATCTAGTTGTTTTCTGGGTTCCCCCCCCTTTTTAAATTAGACAATTGAAAATTCAAAACAAGGCGATGGAAAGGCATAAGACAATATGCATTGTGACCTGTCTTAGTGCTCCATGAGTAAGAGCCTACAAATGAATGGCCTTTAGGATAGCCACTCCTCACAGAGATAATAGTTTTGAACCTGTCAATTTACCTGTCAATTTTGTACTTATAGGTAGATACAGTTCACCTAGTTTATGATCTCCTAAAGTTTGGGAAGAAATGGGTTTTATAATCCTAAATTGATTTATTATTCTGTCACTAAAACTACAATGAAATCAACGTGTGAAGTCCAAATTCCCCAACCTTCTCCTGTTTTTAGTGCCCTGTCAGGTTATCAGTGGTTACTGCATAAGATTTACAGAACTTCTTAGCCCTGGACCTGGCCAGTGACTGTTTCCTTGGCATTGGTGGTCAACTCTTGAAGGTAGCAAATGTTTTTTGGCTCAAGTGATTTGCCCAAGCCATTTCTCTTTTGTTCATTTCATCTTTTGCAACAAGCTTAGCAACAATGCTAAATCAGGATTTATTAACGTCTTCTTGGACAAGCACCAGCAGGACCATGGAACATGCCATTTAGACACACCTCTCCAGCTTCTCTCTACACCCTGCATGTTGGTTTCATCCACTGTATGTAAAATATGTATATTTTCTAAATAAATACATTTTTCAAAGTTGTGTTAAAATAAGGAAATAACATTCTTAATTTGAGAATTGAGTTAGCTGTTTTATTATACAATTGCAATGTTCTCATTTATATGCAAAATTTTGTCCAAGTTTCATTCAGTACTATGGGAAAAAAGTTATTAAAAATAACTCAGTGGGCTGGGGTTGTGGCTCAGTGCTAGAGCACTTGCCTCACATTTGTGAGGCACTGGGTTTTATTCTCAGCACCACATATAAATAAATGAAGAAAATAAAGGTCCATCTACAACTAAAAAAATATTTTAAAAATTCAGTGGTGGTAACTATGAACATTAAAAAATGGCAATATTATTTTTCAATTATATTGGTTTCATTAAAAGTAAATGATAAATAAGAGACTGGAAATCAGAAGACCTGAGATGTAATCTATTTTTTTTAATTAGTTGTTCAAAACAATACAATGATCTTGACATATCATACATTTGATTCAAATAGGGTATGAATTCTCATTTTTCCACGTGTACAGATTGCAGGATCACATTGGTTATACATCCATGTGTATACATACAGCAATCCTAGTGTCAGTTGTATTCTGCTGCCCTCCCTATCTCCCCTCCCCTCCCATCCCTATTGTCTACCCATACTACTGTGACACTTATCTCTCTCTTTTTTTCCCCTTCCCTTCGCCCTCACACCATCGTATATGTATTTTGTGAACCCATGAGGGTCCCCTTCCATCTTCCGTGCATTTCTCCTTCTCCCTCCCTTTCCCTCCCTCCTCTTTTCCTTATTTCGTGGTAATCTTCTCCTCATGCTCTTCCTTCCTACTCTGTTTTGAGTCACCTCCCTTATATCAGCGAAGACATTCGGCATTTGTTTTTTAGGGATTGGCTAACTTCGCTTACATAATTTGCTCTAGTGCCATCCATTTCCCTGCAAATGCCATGATTTTGTTATTATTTACTGCTGAGTAATATTCCATTGTGTATAAATGCTGTGGTGGATTACATTTATTGATTTCCGTATATTGAACCAGCCTTGCATCCCAGGGATAAATCCTACTTGATCATGGTGCACAATTTTTTTAATATATTTTTGTATCCGATTTGCCAGAATTTTATTGAGGATTTTTGCATCTATGTTCATTAGAGATATTGGTCTGTAGTTTTCTTTCTTTGAAGTGTCTTTATCTGGTTTAGGAATCAGGGTGATGTTGGCCTCTTAGAAAGAATTTAGAAGTACTCCCTCTTTTTCTATTTCGCAAAATAGCTTGAGAAGTATTGGTATTAGTTCTTCTTTAAAGGTATTGTAAAACTCTGCGGTATACCCATCCGGTCCTGGGCTTTTCTTGGTTGGTATTCTTTTGATGGCTTCTTCTATTTCCTCAATTGATATTGGTCTGTTTAAGTTGTGTATATCCTCTTGACTCAATCTGGGCATATCATATGACTTAAGAAATTTATCAATGCCTTCACTATCTTCTATTTTATTGGAATATAAGGTTTCAAAATAATTTCTAATTATCTTCTGTATTTCTGTAGTGTCTGTTGTGATATTGCCTTTTTCATCCTGTATGCTAGTAATTTGAGTTCTCTCTCTTCTTCTCTTTGTTAGCATGGCTAAGGGTCTGTTGATCTTATTTATTTTTTCAAAGAACCAACTTTTAGTTTTGTCAATTTTTTCAATTGTTTCTTTTACTTCAATTTCATTGATTTCAGCTCTGATTTTAATTATTTCTTGCCTTCTACTGCATTTGCTGTTGTTTTGCTCTTCTTTTTAAGGGCTTTGAGATGAAGTGTGAGATCATTTATTTGTTGGTTTTTCCTTTTTTTGAGGAATGAGCTCCAAGCAATGAATTTCCCTCTTAGAACAGCTTTCATTGTGTCCCATAGATTCTGATATGTTGTGTCTGTGTTTTTATTTATCTCAATAAATTTTTTAATTTCCTCCTTGATGTCATCTGTAACCCATTGATCGTTCAGTAACATATTGTTCATTCTCCAAGTGATGTAGGGTTTTTCCCTTCTTCTTTTATTATTGATTTCCGTTTCATTCCATTATGATCAGATAAGATGCATGGTATTATCTCTACTCCTTTGTAATTGCTAAGAGTTGCCCTATGGCATAATATATGGTCTATTTTTGAGAAGGATCCATATGCTGCTGAGAAAAAAGTATATCCACTTGTTGATGGTTGATATATCCTATATATGTCGGTTAAGTCTAGGTTATTAATTGTGTTATTGAGTTCTATAGTTTCTTTATTCAACTTTTGTTTGGAAGATCTGTCCAGTGGTGAGAAAGGTGTATTGAAGTCACCTGTAATTATTGTGTTGTGGTCAATTTGTCCCTTGAACTTGAGGAGGGTTTGTTTTATGAACGTAGCAGCACCATTGTTTGGGGCATATAAATTGATAATTGTTATGTCTTGTTGGTGAATGGTTCCTTTTAACAGTATATAATGTTCATAACCCACTTCTATCTAATGTATGAAATATGATATGTCAAGAGCTTTGTAATGTTGTGAACAACCAATTAAAAAAAACAGTATATGATGTCCTTTTTTATCCCTTTTGATTAATTTTGGCTTGAAGTCGATTTTATTTGATATGAGTATAGCCACCCCTGCTTGCTTCCGAGGCCCATGTGCGTGGTATGATTTTTCCCAGCCTTTCACCCTCAGCCTGTGTGTGTCTTTTCCTATCAGATGAGTCTCCTGAAGGCAGTATATTGTTGGATTTGCTTTTTTAATCCAGGTTGCTAGCCTATGTCGTTTAATTGGTAAGTTTAAGCCATTAACATTTAGGGTTACTATTGATATATGGTTTGTACTTCCAGTCATGTCTGTTTATTCATTTAATTATTTTTAAGATTTGGTTTGTTTTTCCTCTTTGTTTAGTTTTTCATATCCCCCCCCCTTTACTGAGGTACTGCCCACTATTGTTTTTTGTTGTTGTTTTTCATTTCCTCTTCATGTAGTGTTTTGCCCAAAATGCTTTGCAGTGCTGGTTTTCTGGCTGCGAATTCTTTTAACTTTTGTTTATCATGGAAGATTTTTATTTTATTGTCAAACCTGAAGCTTAGTTTTGCTGGATACAAAACTCTTGGTTCGCACCCATTATCTTTTAGTGTTTGGAAAACGTTGTTCCAAGAGATGTAATCTTAAACATTTAGATGATACTTAAGTATTATTTAGGTAATATCTTTTTATCTTGTTTTTCATTAGTTAAAATACAAAAAAAAATGAAGAGGACAGAAAACTAGAATAGGAAATAAGTGCATTCCTACTCTAAAATAAGACACTAAGATTTTGAAAGCATTTTAAAATGGTGTTCACTGTATAAAATGTATAAATACAAGGGTTTATTTAAGACAAATGTTATTGAAGGTAAAGGTAGAGTGAGTGTCATTGTAAGTTTCTTGAATTGCCTTATACTAAATGAATACTCGAAATCTAGTGGAATGAAAATTAAATTTTGCCTAAACTAAATGATTAAAGTTTCCATCCAAATTATTATTGGGGTCATCACTGATTAGCTGTTGGATTTTGCAAGTTAACATCCTGAGTTAATTTCTTCATTCTGTAGAAGGAAGTTTACAATGTTTAAGAATAAATGAAAAATAAAGTTCTGATACATAAGAATCATACAGCTAGTAGAACTCTTATTTAAAATCTCAAAATTTGGGGATTATGAGCTTCTGTTGAAATTCACTCACATTTTACCTCAAGGACATGATCTGCTTGTCCTTACTTTGTCTTTCCCTTCTAGAAAGTATTAAAATGGCAGAGAGTTTGTCTGTTTCATTTATTACTGTATCTTAAGCACTGAGAATACTGCTTAACAAATAGTTGGTGCCAAAATCATTGAATTAATTGGTGAACAACACCATTACCAAGCCTTTAACTGCACTACAATAACTAATCACAACTAATTATTTTTGTAATTTAAAGTGTTTTTAAATATCAGTTGATAATCTGGGTGTTTCATTAACCTTGTAGTCCTCTCACAAAATGGCAGATGGTCCTTTTCTCAGAGTTGCTATTGGCATTTACACCCAACATAGATCTTCCCTGAATCTTTCAAAATGGATTCTTTGCTTATTAGCTATATCCTAACTATATGTTATATTGGGGGACTTGCCTTGTGAATCTCAAAAAATCTTTAAAAAGTAAGGGAATTTTATGAAGTTCTGAGTTCAGATTTCCCTGTGGGTTCTTCTCCACTTCTGATGGGACTACATATTTCTTTTGACTATAAAGATTTCATATTGCATTTGACTCTAAAGATCTGGGTGGTGTTCTTGTGTCCCACAATATAGAAAAATAACAAATTTTCTGAAATGTTTACATATATGGGTCATTGATTTATCTTTCTACCTAAAATGAATGTAGGCAAAGTAAGATGTAGGCTCACAATGTCAAATGTTCACAAAAGGCAGGGAAATATAGTAAATGATGAAAAAGTAGAGGTACCTAGAATCAGATTTAACAATTATAATCATATTCTTTTTAATATTCTGGTTTAAGCATATAATTTAATAAATGTATGATATTGGAGATTAAATTTCCTGATATAAAATTCAAATATCCAATGTATAAGTAGGTGTTTTGATTTTATTTTTCCTCTATAATTCATTATTTTTTTATTTTTCAACCAGAGAAATGTGACATCTTTCTTCTACACCATCTGGGAGCAACATTAATTTTATTTATATAAATAGTGCAAAAGTTTTCCATAGATATGGTTCTTCTAAAACAGATTCTTTGCTCAATATCCTTTTTTGTATATTTGAAATATCAGCCCAACTAATTTATAGAATTTAGATCAATGTTTGTTTTTAAAAGTATACTTCAGTATACTACCCTTTTTTAATAAAAAGGAAAATTGAGCTAAATTTGTTCATTTTCAAGGATTTTGAAATCAAATAACTTAAGAATTTGCTAGACTATTCCCCAAAGGATATGTTTTAAAGTCTTGGTCTTTATGTTGGTGATTTTGGCACATGGTAGAACCTTTAAGAAATTTGGTCCAGTAAAAGGAAGTTAGGGCATTGAGTTCATGCCCTTGAAGGGTCTATTTGGATTCCAGCCCCTTTCTCTCTTTGCTTCCCAGCTACCGTGAGGTGAGCAACCTCCTCCATCACATGCTGTTACAATGATGTACTGTGCTGCCACAGGCTCAAGCTACCATGAAATAAAATCTCTGAAACCATGAGCCTTCATTAAGTTGATATGCTGAGGTATTTTGTTACATTACAGAAAGCTAGCACAGAATTCAGTTCTTAGCTCCATAAGGGTAATCCTCAGTTAAATTTATGAAAAATGACTTGTGTATATTAAAGTAAGCCATATTTTTCCTGGTTGAGTTTCCCAAAGTTATAGTTTAGCTAGAAATTACAGGAGTAAAATGATTGACTCATTTATGTAACTAGTTTAAAAGTATATGAGGTTAACCAAAGTTGCAATCTTTTAAATAATCTTTACTAATGAGATCAGTTGATACTTCCTTTATGTTATATAAACCAGTTTCTTACAATCATCCTCTCCAAAAATCTCATACCACATGGGTTGTGCATACAATTCGAGTAAAGAAATCACTGACAATTGTCTGTGGTTCAAACCATCATAGCACATCTAATTCATAATATAAATTACCACATTCATGACATGCTTTTTTTCAATAAAATGTGACTTATTGAATCATAAGAGTCACATGTCGTATGACTTGTGCAAACTGCCACTGTGAATTTACATTTTGTAAAACAAGTGTAATGTTAGCATTGCCTTACTGAAGTGCCTTCTGCAGTCTACTTTATAGGAACTTCACTTATCACACAAAAATCATTTCCTGATATGTCCATTACTGGCACAGTGTTCAAAAATTATTCAAACAAATCCTTTTGTATCCCACAAATGACTAATACCTAATTGGGTGGTGTTTATATCCTTTATATCTGTACTCTCATTGGCTGAAAAAAAGCTACAAATAATTTAACCAATTCATGCAACTTTGTAATATGAATCCCTTTACCCCAACTTTAACATACTAGGAAATATTGTACATAGTTAAATTTCTATTTGCAAACATTAATTTATGTTCAGGACACAATTTCCACCTTCTTATAAACCCATCATTAGCAAAAGGTTTTCATGCCAAGAAAAAAAAATTCACTTAATGTATTTTACTATCATTTTCTGTGTTTTTGTGGGGAAAAATACTAGCATTCCTGTCCTTATTTTTAGTTTATTAAGATTGTCATTAAAGTAAGTTTGTCATTACATGTGTTTGCTATTCTGGTCAGTATTCTTATCTGTTTCATAATAGTTTCTTAAGTCATGTATATTTAGTACAGTGTGCACTAATAGTTGGGGCACAGTAGTAGTCACATAAGGAATAGTTTCCACTTTCATGACATATTCTTCTCTTGGAACACTTGGCTTTGCCAGTTTTTCATTTTCTCATTTTTTATTAATTTTAAATTTGTTTTAGTTAGTTATACATAACAGAATGTATTTTACACTATGATATACATAGATGGGATATAATTTTTCATTTTTTCTGAGTATACATATTGTAGAATCATATTGGTCAAGGAGTCACCCTATATATAAAGTAATAATGTCTGTTTCATTCTACTATCTTTCCTATCTCCACATTCCCCCCTCCACTCCCTGCACTTCCCTCTACCTAATCTAAGGTAACACTGTTCTTCCATAGTGTCTTCACCTTATTGTGAAGTAGCATTTGCATATTAGAGAAAATATTCAGCCTTTGGTTTTTTGGGATTGGTTTATTTTGCTAAGCATGATATTCTCCAACTCCATCCATTTACTGGCAAATGCCATAATTTCATTCTTCTTTAAAGCTGAGTAATATTCCATTGAGTATATATACCACATTTTCTTTATTCATTCATCTATTTATTCATTCATCTATTCTGTACCTAGGTTGGTTCCATCGTTTAGCTGTTATGAATTGAGCTGCTGTAACCATTGATGTGGCTGCATTACTGTAGTATGCTGATTTTAAGCCCTTTGGGTATAAACTGAGGAGTAGGATAGCTGGGTCAAATGGTAGTTCCATTCCAAGTTTTCTGAGGAATCTCCATACTGTTTTCAATAATGGTTGCACCAATTTGCATTCCCACCAGCAATGTATGAGTGTACCTTTTTCCCCACATCCTTGCCAACATTTATTGTTGCCTGGATTTTTGATGATTGCCATTCTGACAGGCGTGAGATGAAATCTTAGTTTTGATTTGCATTTGTCTATTTGCTAGAGATTTTTAATGCTTTTTCATATATTTATTGATCGATTCTATTTCTTCTGTGAAATACCTGTTCAGTTCCTTAACCCATTTATTGATTTGGTTGTTTGTTTTTTTGGTGTTAAGTTTTTTGAGTTCTTTATATATCCTAGAGATTAATGCTTTATCAGAGGTACATATGGTAAAGATTTTCTCCCAGTCTGTAGACTCTCTCCTCATGTTATTGATTGTTTCCTTTTCTGAGAAGAAGCTTTTTTAATTTGAATCCATCCTATTTATTGATTCTTGATTTTACTTCTTGTGCTTTAGGAGTCTTGTTAATGAAGTCAGATTCTAGGACTACATGGTGAAGATTTGGGCCTATTTTTTCTTCTGTTAGGCTCAGGGTCTCTGTTCTAGTGCCTAAGACATTTATCCATTTTGAGATGATTTTTGTGCAGGGTGAGAGATAGAGGTTTAATTTCATTTTGCTACATATGAATTTCCAGTTTTGCCAGCACCATTTGTTGAGTAAGCTATCTTTTCTCCAGAGAATGTTTTTGGAACTTTTGTCTAGTATGACATAACTATATTTATGTGGGTTTGTCTCTGTGTCCTCTATTCTGTACCATTGGTCTACAGTCTATTTTGGTGCCGATACCATGGCATTTTTGTAACTATAGCTCTGCAGTATAGTTTAAGGTCTAGTATTGTGATGCCTCCTGTTTCACTTTTCTTGCTAAGGATTGCTTTAGCTATTCTGTGTCTCTTATTTTTCCAAATAAATTTAATGATTGCTTTTTCTATTTCTATGAAGTATGTCATTGAGATTTTAATGGAAATTGCATTAAATCTATATAACACTTTTGGTAGTATGGCTGTTTTGACAATATTAATTCTACCTGTCCAGGAGCATGGAAGGTCTTTCCATCTTCTGAGGTTTTCTTTAATTTCTTTCTTTAGTATTCTGTAGTTGTCATGGTGCAGGTCTTTCACCTCTTTTTTTAGATTGATTCCCAGGTGGGTTTTTTTTTTTTTTTTTGAGCCTATTATGAATGTGGTAGTTTTCCTAATTTTTCTTTCAATGGATTCATCGCTGATATATAGGAATGTGTTTGATTTATGGATGTTAATTTTATATCCTACTGCTTTACTGAATTCATTTATTAGTTCTAGACGTTTTCTGGTGGAATTTTTTTGATTTTCTAGATATAGAATCATGCCATCAACAAATAGTGATAATTTGAGTTCTTCTTTACCTATTTGTATCCCTTTAATTTCTTTCTTTTGTCTAATTGCTCAGGCTAGAGTTTCAAGGATGATATTGAACAGAAGTAGTAAAAGAGGACATCCTTGTCTTGTTTCAGTTTTTAAGGGGAATGCTTTCAATTTTTCTCATTTAGAATGATGCTGGCCTTGGGTTTAGTATATATAGCTTTTAAAATGTTGAGGTATATTCCTACTATCCTAGTTTTTCTAGTGTTTTGAACATTAAGGTGTGCTGTATTTTATCAAATACTTTTTCTGCATTGATTGAGATGATCACATGATTCTTGTTTTTAAGTCTATTAATATGATGAATTATGTTTATTGATTTCTGTATGTTGAAACAACCCTGAATCCCTGGGATGAACTCCACTTGATCATGGTGCACTATCTTTTTAATATGTTTTTGTATGCAATTTGCCAGAATTTTTTTGAGAATTTTTGCATCTATGTTCATCAGGGATATTAGTCTGAAGTTTTCTTTCCTTGATGTGTCTTTGTCTGGTTTTAGTATCAGGGTGATATTAGCCTTGTAGAATCAGTTTGGAAGGTTCCTTCCTTTTATATTTCATGGAATACTCTGTGGTCCTGGGCTTTTCTTGGTTAGTAGGCTGTTGACGGTGTTTTCTATTTCATTACTTAAAATTGAGTTGTTTAAATCGTGTATGATTTCCTCAGTTTAGGTAGGTTATATGTCTCTGGAAAATTTTCGATGTCTTTGATATTTTCTATTTTATTGGAATATAAATTTTCAAAATAGTTTCTAATTATCTTCTGTATTTCAGACATGTATGTTGTGATATTTCCTTCTTCATCTTATATTTTAGTAATTTGAATTTTCTCTTGAACATCTATTTTATTTATTTTTGCAAAGAACCCACTTTTTGTTTTGTCAATTTTTCAATCGTTTGTTTTGAGTTCATTGATTTCAGCTCTGATTTTAATTGTTTTCTGTCTTCTACTCCTTTGATGTTAATTTATTCTTATTTTTCTAGGGCTTTGAGATGGAGTGTTAGGTCATTTATCTATCTCTTTACCTTTTTTTTTTTTTTTTTTTTTTAGTAAATGTGCTCAATGCAATTAACTTTCCTCTTTGTCCCAGAGATTTTGATATTTGTATCAGTGTTCTCATTTACCTCTAAGAATTTCTTTATTTCATTTTTTATTTCTTCTACTATCCATTCATCATTCAATAGTCTATTATTTAGTCTCCATTTGTTACCATAGCTTGTATTTTTTATTTTGCTAACAAATAAGAGAGAGGAAGAATACAAACAAAAGAAAAAATTAATGACATAAGAATAATGACATAAGAATACAACAAAAATGCAAAGCACCACTCATTGTCCTCCACACATTGATGCATAAAAAACATACTGTTCCAAATATGGTAGAGATATTAGTAAATTAAAAAATAAATTAAGATAAATCTTGCTGGAAAGTTGAACTATCTTTGTCAGTGTTCAACAGTTTATCGGCCCTGTTTCTGACGTCTCTTGGGATCACCAAACCCAGATCAGCCCCCGCAAACCCAGTCACTATCCCACCAATCTAGTCAGATACCTCAGGCTCACCATGCTGCAGTCCCAAGATCTCAATGCTGCTCCTACTTGCAGGGAGACCACCAGGGATACACTCATGGAAAGGAGCAACCCCGAGATGCAGCAGCAAGACAAGGGCCACCAGCACTCTCAGCAGGAAGACCCTAGGATCCTCTAAACCCCCAGGCACTCCCACACTGTACCTATAGGTCCCGGCTGGAGTCCCTAGACAGAAGCTCTTGCGGTGATAAACCTGCTGGCACCTGGGCTCCAGGCCCTGGCTTCTGTCCCAAAATGGGTGCAACCCGAGCAACCAAAACTGGAGCCTTCCCCCACAGCAGTCTTTAGGCTGTGGTAGCAGCAGTAGTGGTGGTGGTTGTTGGCAGTAGGCAGCGGGGTCAGCAGGAGCAGCAGCTATAATTGCAGCTGTGCGGGCAGCGTCATCAAGCAATTTCTGGGGTGAGCAGCTGTGTCCACCTCAATTGCATCCAAGGCAGTGGTGTTTTCTGTGGCAGCAGCAGGTGTTTGCAGTTGCAGAGGCAGCAGCACCCAGAAGGAATACCTTCAGGCAACCTCAGACTGGCAGCAGTGGAATCAGAGGCAGCAGTGTTGGTGGTAGTGGTGCAGGCAGCAGTTGATTGACAGGAGACTTCCAATTCAGCAGCAGTGATTACAGAGGTAGTGTCAGAAGTAGCATCGGAGGTAGCCAAGGCCTTGCCCAGAAAAGAGACCTCATGGCATGGCAGTGGCGTCTGCTTCATTTTCTCATTTTTTAAACTTTATTTTATTTATTTGTTTGTTTATTTATTTATTTATTTTTATGTGGTGCTGAGGGTTGAACCCAGGGCCTTCATGTATGAGGCAAGGGCTCTACCACTGAGTCATAACCCCAAGCCCCTCATTTTCTCAGTTTTAATGAAGAGAAAAACAGTAGTATGGTGCTATGATAAATGCCAACCCTCAACATTAGGGAGACATTAGATAGTGGTGGCGGTTGTGATAAACCTAAAAATGCTTGCCCAATAGCAGTGGCTTTTGTGAATTAGGATTTAGTTCGTCTGAAAACCAAAAATAGAATAGCTTAAATAAAAACTAAGCAAATTTCTTCTGATAGAGTACAGAAAGGCAGTCTTCTCAGCTGGTATGCTCATTCAAAAATCATCAGGAACCTATGTTCTTTCTATCTTTTGCACCGTCTATTAGTAGTGTCCCTTGTGATGATTGCTCTAGCCATTTATCCACATTCTAGATAGAAAGAAAAGGGAAAAGGAAGGCATAGTCCTTCTCTCTCGTTGGCCAGATCTTCTGGTCACACCTCACACAAAAGGAAGCTCAGTCTTATGCACTCAGCCAAAAAATGGGAGTTCAATTACTGTTCACACAAACACTCCAAATACTTAGGAACAACTAACAGTCTATGCCTGATAACATTTGTATTATCAGGGAATAGTAGGGAAATTTGTAGTTATATCAGAGTAGACAGAAAAGTAGAATATTAGATAAGGACAAAAAGTAATGGAGACAGATGGGAGATTGTAAAAGATCCTAGAGGCCTTTGAAAAGACTGGTTTATTCTCTGAAATGTGATATGCTGTAGGGTTTTGAACAGAATGACATGAGATTCTGGTCACTGTATTGATACAGATGCTATTGTAATAATGAAGGTGAAGTTAAGAAAACTAGTCTATTAAGAAAGAAATCCAAAGTTGCCAGGTCTTATCTAGCAAATATCAAAGACAGATGGAAGGAAGACCTATCCATTTCTTGATTTATGCAAAGTAAAATTTAAATCCTTTATTGAGAGCACAACCTTACCAGTCAAGGCATGCTCACTATTGTAACAGATAAACTAAAAAAATCAGAGGCTTAATGTAATATAAATCTGTCCATAATTCACACAAGATCCTTCTCCAAATGCTAATCTGAGACTAATTTAATACTAATTTAATACCTTCCATCTTGTGGCTCCACCACATTCAGCATACAGGTTTCTTTCAGGTTGATGCAGGGAAAAGAGCTTAAAGGACCTTACTTGGTATTCACTTGATAAACAAACCAGGCCTGCAAGTGCCAAGCAACACTTTGCTCAAATTCCACTGGGCAAACTTCAGTCACAACATTTAAAGTGTAAGAAAGGCTGGGAAGTGGAGTATACCCAGGAGAAAAAGGAAACAGATGTCATGAATAGTTTGCCATCATAAGCTCAAGCTATGAATGGGCATACCCTTCGTTTCTACCCATGGCTGTCACCAAAACAGTCTGGGTCCCCTTTGTTCAATATATCAAGAGCTAATTCCTTTATGGATTAGCAGTTATAAAGAACTGCCTACTTGTATGCCCACTGTTGTTTTCACTTACCTGCGGAAATACTCCTGAAGCCTTCTGAACAGATTTTATTCTTTGACATCAGCCTAGAAGAAAGAAGATGAAACAAGTGAGCTGTAACTGAATGACTAACAAATTTTGCTTTTGGAGATTATAAATCACACCTCCTCTATCCTCATTTCCTAGAGTGTTTTATCTGTACAATTGCTTTATCATTTAGAAATAGATAGGAAACTCATTTTAAATGTATTAAAATGATTATGCAAAATCAAGAACAACAGGTGAATGATAATGCCTTTTAAATTGTATCCATGTTCAGAGTCAGCTCCTGATGATCTGTGCCAAAGAAACAGAAATGTGGCCAACATAAAGCAATTTATAATTTCCTTTCTTTGTTTAGGAATGCAGTCAACTAGCATATATACTCCCATCTCCACTAAGTCTGATTTTCAGAGCAGGCCTCCATTGTCACTTGTGCCAAATGATCTATAAACACTGATTAACTGAATACAGATTACACCCAGAAGACACATCATTAGGAAACTATACCTTGAATTATAACAGTTTAAAATGTGCACTTCAATCTAAGGCTGCTTTTTTTTTTAATACTGAGAACTGACATTAGGATTGCTTTGCCATGGAGCTACATTCTCAGACCTTTTTTATTTATTTTTTTTACTTTGCACTAAGTTGCGTAGGGCCTGTAATCCTGGACTTGAAGTCCAACTGCTTCAGCCTCCTGAATCACCAGGATTACAGGTATGTGCCACTCTACCCAACCAAAGCCTCCATTCTTTCTACAAGTAAAGACAATTTGACTAATTTGATGTTTTTGTTCACAATTATAGTTCACACATATTGTTTAATGAACAATAACCCCTGGTGCCTCTTTCAGCTTACAGTAGCAGTGCTTTGATTCTAAATGTGTCCTTTTTTTCTTTTCCTTTTTTTTATTGGTTGTTCACAACATTACAAACCTCTTGATATATCATATTTCATACATTAGATTGAAGTGGGTTATGAACCCCCAATTTTTTTAAATCAGTATGTTGAAAGCTATTCAGCAATGTGATAACAGTAGGAGGTGGAGCATCTAAGAGGTGATTAGATCATGAGTGCTGGAGAGCTGGCTGCTTTCCACCAGGCAAGGACACAGAAGGTGCTGTCTAAAGACCAGGAATAGAGCTTCACCAGACACCTAATCTGCTGGAAACGGGGCCCTGGACTTCTCAGCCTCCAGAACTATAAGAAATAAATTTCTGTCATTTCTAAGCTGCCCAGTTTATGACATTTTGTTATAGCAGCTCAAACGGACTAAGATAAGTAGTTTTTTGGAAATATCTACAAACCACAAAAATATTAAAAGTATCATATAATATATAGAATCCAATGGACAAATCTAATACCTTTACAAAATTTTATGTGATAGCCTATTAATAAAATTATCCATAAGTTTCTTTTACCCCAAATTGATATCTTTTCTCCACAATGTGATTATTCAAGGGAGTAATCTTCCAAACAGGTTATTTCTTCAATAGCAGGTGTATCTAGAGGAAAAGTGGATATATAATGTTAAAAAAAAAAAAGACGAAACTGATCAAGATTCATTCCTTTGGTTATTTCATAGCCATCCAATATAGGGCTAGACCATTATTGGAATAGCTAAAAATCTGTATTTTTTAACATTTATCCTCAGAGATTTATTAAAATCAGTCAACTTTGGGAAATACTGACCTAATGCAAATGAAACTCTAAGAAGATAGAGTATCTGTTTGCTAGATTATTATGTGAATCTATGAGATACACTGGATATCAATCAGCTATCATTACATAGGATCTTATCATAAGTGGAAAAAAAAGTATATCATAAGTGGAAAAAAAAAGACTTGGAGCAATATACAATGCAGAAAACATAGTATATGGTCATAAATTACAAAACATCATGAGAGCTAAATAATGTTTTAAAGTATAAATATTTGACCATGCATAGTGGTGCATACCTGTAATCCCAGAAGCATGGGAGGCTGATGCAAGAGAATCGTGAATTCAAAGCCAGCCTCAGCAACTTAGTAAGGTCCTTAGCAACTCAGTGAGACCCTTGTCTCTAAATAAAATACAAAATAGGGCTGGGGATGTAGCTCAGAGGCTGAGTGCTCTTGAGTTCAATTCCCAGTAAAAAAAAATAAAATAGATAAATAAATAAATAAATTTAAAAAGTGCAATTATGATCTTCCTCTGATAATATCAAAGCTATAATTATATATTTTAAAAATTCATATGAAGACATTTTTGAGCATTTAAATAAGTTCAGACAAGTACTTCCCACCATTTTTCTAAGTTCCTTTACACCATCTACACACTCATCTACTATGTGTAGGCTACTATCTTAGGGACCCAGGATGCAAAAAAGATGTTAGACAAAATCTCTGACCAGCTGAACTCAGTGGTACACACCTGTAATCCCAGTGACTACAGAGGCTGAGGCAGGAAGATCACAAGTTTGAGGCCAGTCTCAGCAATTAACAAGGTCCTAAGCAATTTAGTAAGATCCTGTCTCAAATAAAAAGGTCTGGGAATGTGGCTCAGTGGTAAAGTAGCCCTGGGTTAAATCCACAGTAACCCCCTCAAAAACCAAACAACAACATAAAAGAAAATTGTCCACAAGGGTTTATAATTTAGTTGGATAGTCAATGATAAATATCAGAACATACAAGTTACATCTAAGATGTCTTCCAAAGTGCAGTTCCCTCAACAACTATATCAGAATTATATTGGATATACACCCACAGGAATAGCATCCTAATTAGAATAAGTTGTACTCTGTATATAACATGCCCAAATATACTCTATTGTCATGTATATCTAAAAAGAACACATTTTTAAAAGGAATTATATTGGATATGTTAAGATATAAATTCCTTGGCTCACTCCAAACCTACCAAGTCAGCGTCTTTGAACATATATTTCTAGGAGCCCTCGTTTTAACATCCCAGTGATTCTGACTAAAGTTTGAGAATCAGTGACAAAAGTAAATCCATAAGAGACAGACATAGAGTAAGAAGTAGCTGGTAAGGACTCAGTCTTCTCTCAAAGAATGGAAACTATTAAAAAGAAATAAAATGGTAATTATTCACATGGTTATCATCATCTCAAGAGAAATCAAACTCAAGACATAACTGCTAAAAAGAGAGTTCAGTAAAGACAAAGGATACACTACATAAAAATTAGAAACATTTTAATATTTGTAATTATAAAATGTAACCTTAAAAATACATATACAATTGATAGCAGTAGAAATAATTATGAGGTTCCTAAGAATAATCTTAATAAAATATGAGAAATATACAGAGAAAATTTAAATTTTATTGAAGAAGACAATTTACATAAATATAGAAGTAATGTGTTTATTATAAAAAAGTGGCAAATTATCCCTAGATGACTTTATTTTATTATTATTATTATTTATTTTTTTGATACTGAGGATGGAACTCAGAGGCAGTTAATCACCAAGCCACATCCCTGGCCCTTTTTTTTTTTTTAGCTGTAGTTGAACACAATACCTTTATTTATTTTTATGTGGTGCTGAGGATCGAACCCAGGGTGCGTACATGCTAGGTGAGTGTTCTGCCGATGAGCCACAACCCCAGCCCATCCCTGGCCCTTTTTATTTTTTATTTTGAGACAGGGTCTTGCTCAGTTGCTGAGGCTGGCCTCAAACTTCTGATCTTCCTGCGTCACTGGGATTACAGGCATGTTTCCAGGCATGCCCAGCTCTTAGATAACTTTAAGGCAATTCAAATCAAAATTCTACCTTAGTTTTATGTAGAAAAAAGGAAATAAAACTGGTTTGTAAAAAAGTTGTATGTAGAAGGCCTTATGCTATATAGCTCAGCGGTACAGCACTTGCTTAGAATGTGCCACATCCTGAGTTTTATCCCCAGGACTGCAACATCAAAAAATCAAAAAGAAAGAAAAAGTAGGTAGAAGCTGGGCATGCTGGTGCACACCTGTGATCTCAGCAACTTGGTAGGCTGAGGTAAAAGGATCACAAGTTCAAAGCCAGTCTCAGCAATTTAGTGAGACCCTGTCTCAAAAAATAAAAGGGGCTGGGGATGTAACTCAGTGTTAAAGAGCCACTGGGTTCAATCCCTAGTAGTAAATTATTTTAATTAAATAAATAAATTAATAAACTGTACATAGAATAGTAAAAGAGAATGGAAACTCAAGACAAGAAAAACAGAGAAAGGGATGAATTCAAGAGGTTAGACACAGAAGCACTTGTGTGGGGATCTTTTTGTTTTTTAGTTGCTTTTTTAACCATAATGGAATTTTTCTTTCTTTTTATTTTCTTTGTTCTTGAAAGAGGAGGGACACCTGAAACTCATCACAGCAAAGGGCCAACTCCCCTATGACCTTCATTGAGGCCTCTCAGAATTTGACAGAAAATAAACAGAGGATAGAAATAGTTTACTGAAATGCAAATACAAATGACTTTTAAGCATACAAGACAGCAACTAATCTCACCATTATGTTTTATTATAATGCATCAATAAAATGTGGAAAAAAGCATATAGGACAGATGTTCAGTCTCATTTACTTTAAGGTGAATGCAAATGGAAGCTACTGAAACATTCTGTATTTATTAAGATGACAAACATTCAAACACTTGATAACACACTTTGTTGGTAAGGCTTTTGGGGGAAAATGACACTTTTGAATATTGTTGGCAGAAGTGTAAATTAATGCAACTCTATATGGAAGGCACTTTTTTGCAATAGCTATCAAAAATCACAAATTTCCTGTGAACAAACAGATATCAGTGTGCAAAGTTATCCATTGTAGCACTGTGTCTAGTTAAGAGTTTGAATACTAGAATCTAATAGCCTGGTTTTCAATCCCAGTTCTAATGCTAGCATTGTGTCCTTGGGTAAATTATAAAATCATCTGTGCCTCAATTCCTTTATCAGCAAAATGGAGGCAAAAATATCATCCACCTCTTTGAGTTGGAGGGAGAATTAAATGAGTTAATCTTTGTAAGCAGTATTTACGAAAGTACCTGGCCCTTCGATGCCTGTTTTAGCTATTGTTTTTAACATCAAAAGACTGTAATGTAAATATTTACCAACAGGGAACTGATTAAATAATATGGCATATTTATACGATATAGACGTAAAAGATTAATAAATATAGTTTTTATGAAAGTACTTCTAAGATATATTTAGTGGGGGAAAAAGCGAGGAATATGGGCAATATGTAAAGCATTATAGTATTTGTTTGGGAGTTTTGTTTGTTTGTTTGTTTCATTTTATTTTATTTGGTACTAGGGTGTGAACCCAGGGGCACTTTATCACTGAGCTACATCCCCAGAACTTTTAGTTTTTGAGTCAGGGTCTCACTAAATTGCTCAGGCTGGCCTCAAACTTGTGATTCTCCTGTCTCAGTCTCAGGGGTTTCTGGGAGTATAGGCATGTGCCATGAGCCATACATATTCTATTTGTATGAAAAAAAGAGAAAGAGAGAGACTAGCAGAATATGTTGTTTTATATATGCATTACAGAAAACTCTGGAAGGATATTGGAAAGGCCTGATAGGACAAAAGACAGAAGGGAGATTTTTCACTATATACATTTTTATATGAAAGGCATGTGCATATATTACCTGTTTAAAAACTATATATACCCCCACTCCCCCACACACACACACACAGAGTAGGGATTTAACCCAGGAGCACTTTACCACTGAACCACATTCCCAGCTCCTCCTCTTTTTAATTTTTATTATTATTTTTAAATTATGAGACTGGGCTGGCCTCAAACTTGGGGTCCTCCTGTCTCAACCTCCAGAGTTTCTAGGATTATAGAGGCCTGTGTCACCATGCCCAGCTAAAAACAATATTTTTAAAACAGTTTAGATGCACTAAAGATCTGTATATCAGAGAATCTACAAAGTCTGAAAACATCAAATGTCAAGGATTTATGGAAATATGGGCTAGTATATATTGTAGTGGAAGTGTAAATCGATATTATTAAGAAAGCAAGGCAGTTAGTGTTTTGGACTAAATGTCAGTCCTCCGCAAATTCATTTAGTTTACTGAAATGCAAATACAAATGACTTTTGGTGGCCTTTTAGAGATAATTAGGCTGAGATTAGGTCAGGAAAGTAAACCTCACTTCCTGTCAAATGAAGAGACATAAGAAGAGGAATAAAGGGCCATGGGAAGACACAGTGAGAAAACAGCTATCTGTAAGCCAAGAAAAGTGTTCTATCCAAAATTTGACCATGGAAGCACCCTAACCTTGGATTTCCAGCACCCAGAACTATAAGAAAATAAATGTGTATTGTTTAAGTCACCTAGTATATGGCATTTTGTTGTAGTATCCAAGCTGAGTCTGGGGCCTTAGTCATAAGCAGTAGAAAATAACTCTGGTTGGTTGTTTTTAAACAGAAAAGGAGCTTAGTGAAAAAAATATTAATATGATTACAGAATCTCCAGAAGGGCTGGGTAACAACCTTGGGAACTTAGGAGAAAATGGACTCTGTGTTGACAAACCAGAGCAAGCTTTAATGCCACTAAACTAGTTTGGGGAGCCATCTCTACCACAGGAAAACACAGCTTTTTTTCTCTCTTTTTTAATTAATTTTTAAAAAAATAAATGACAGTGGAATGCATTACAATTCTTATTACACATATATAGGACAATTTTTCATACCTCTGGTTGTATATAAAGTATGTTGACTCCAATTCGTGTCTTCATACGTGTACTTTGGATAATGATGTTTATCATATTCCACCATCCTTACTAACCCCCTACACCCTCCTTTTCCCTCCCACCCCTCTGCCCTATCTAGAGTTCATCTATTCCTCCCATGCTCCCCCTCCCTACCCCACTATGAACCAGCCTCCTTATATCATAGAAAACATTCAGCATTTGGTTTTTGGGGATTGGCTAATTTCACTTAGCATTATTTTCTCCAATGCCATCATTTACCTGCAAAAGCCATGATTTTATTCTCTTTTATTGCTGAGTAAAATTACATTGTGTATATGTGTATATATGCCACATTTTTTTTTATCCATTCATCTACTGAAGGGCATCTAGGTTGGCTCCAAAGTTTAACTATTGTGAATTGTGCTGCTATAAACATTAAGGTAGCTGTGTCCCTGAAGTATGCTGTTTTTTTTTAAAGAGATAGTGAGAGAGGAGAGAGAGAGAGAGAGAGAGAGAGAGAGAGAATTTTTAATATTTATTTTTTAGTTCTTGGCGGACACAACATCTTTGTTGGTATGTGGTGCTGAGGCTCGAACTCGGGTCGCACGCATGCCAGGCGAGCGCGCTACCGCTTGAGCCACATCCCCAGCCCCTAGTATGCTGTTTTTAAGTCCTTTGGATATAGTCCAAGTAGAGTCATAGCTGGGTCAAATGGTGGTTCCATTCCCAGATTTCCAAGAAATCTCCATACTGCTTTCCATATTGGCTCCAATTTGCAGCCCCGCCAGCAGTATATGAGTGTACCTTCCCCACCCCCCATCCTCTCCAACACTTACTGTTGTTTGTCTTCATAATAGCTGCCATTCTGACTGGAGTGAGATGATATCTTAGAGTAGTTTTGATTTGCATTTCTCTAATTGCTAGAGATGATGAACATTTTTTAATATATTTGTTGATTGATTGTAAATCCTCTTCTGAGAAGTGTCTGTTCAGGTCCCTGGCCCATTTATTGATTGGGTTATTTGGTGGGTTTTTGTTTTGTTTTGTTTTGTTTGTGCTTAGCATTTTGAGTTCTTTATATACCCTGGGGTTTGTGCTCTATCTGATGTGTGAGGGGTAAAAATTTGCCCACAGGATGTAGGCTCTCTGTTCACCTCACAGATTGTTTCTTTTGCTGAGAAGAAACTTTTTAGTTTGAATCCATCTCATTTATTGATTCTTGGTTTTAATTCTTGCGCTATAGGAGTCTTATTAAAGGAAGTTGGGGCTTAATCCCATATGATGACGATTAGGGACTACTTTTCCTCTATTAGACACAATGTCTCTGGTTTAATTCCTAGGCCCTTGACCCACTTTGTGTTGAGTTTTGTGCATGGTGAGAGATAGGGGTTTAATTTCATTTTGTTGCATATGGATTTCCAGTTTTCCCATCATCATTTGTTGAAGATGATATCTTTTCTCCAATGCATGTTTTTGGCACCTTTGCCTAATATAAGATAATTGTAATTTTGTGGATTAGTCTCCATGTCCTCTATTCTGTACCATTGGTCTACCAGTCTGTTTTGGTGCCAATACCATGTTGTTTTTGTTACTATTGTTCTGTAGTATAAAGATCTGGTATAGCAATGCAACCTGCTTCACTCTTCTTGCTAAAGATTGCTTTAGCTATTCTGGGTCTCTTATTTTTCCAGATGAATTTCATGATTGCTTTTTCTATTTATATGAGGAATGCCTTTGGGAATTTGATCAGAATTCCATTAAATCCATACAGTGCTTTTGGTAGTATAGTCATTTTGATAATATTAATTATGCCTATCCAAGAGCAAGGTAGATCTTTCCGTCTTCTAAGGTCTTCTTTAATTTCTTTCTTTAGGGTTCTGTAGTTTTCATTGTATAGATCTTCCACTTCTTTCGTTAAGTTGATTCCCAAGGTTTTTTTTTTTTTCTGAGGTTACTGTAAATGGGGTAGTTTTTCTCATTTCCTTCTCAGAGGATTTGTCACTGATATACAGAAATGCCTTTGATTTATGGGTGTTGGTTTTATATCCTGCTGCTTTGTTGAATTTATTTACTAGTTCTAGAAGTTTTCTGGTGGAGCTTTTTGGGTCTTCCAGGTATAGAATCATGTAATCAGTGAATAGTGCTAATTTAAGTTCTTCTTTTCCTATACATATCCCTTTAATTTAATTGCTCTGGCCAGTGTTTCAAGAACTATGTTGACTAGAAGTGGTGAAAGAGGGCATCCTTGTCTTGTTCCAGTTTTTAGAGGGAATGCCTTTAATTTTTCTCCATTTAGAATGGTATTTGCCTGAGGCTTAGCATAGATAGCCTTTATGATGTTGAGACATGTTCCTGTTATCCCTAGTTTTTCTAGTGTTTTCAATATGTAAAGGTGCTGTATTTTGTCAAATGCTTTTTCTGCATCTATTGAGATGATCATAGGATTCTTTTTTTTAAGAGAGAGAGAGAGAGAGAGAGAGAGAGAGAGAGAGAGAGTTTTTTAATATTTATTTGTTAGTTTTCAGCGGACACAACATCTTTGTTTGTATGTGGTGCTGAGGATTGAACCTGGACCACACGCATGCCAGGCGAATGCGCTACCGCTTGAGCCACATCCCAACCCCGATCATAGGATTCTTAGAGAATTTCTACATCTATGTTCATAAGAAATATTGGTCTAAAATTTTCTTTCTTTGATGTGTCTTTGCCTGGTTTGGGGATCAGGGTGATATTGGCCTCGGAATGAATTTGGAAGTGCTCCCTCTTTTTCTATTTCCTGAAATAAATTGAAGAGTATTAGTATTAGTTCTTCTTTAAAGGTCTTTCTTGTAGAACTCTGTTGTGTATCCATCTGGTCCTGAGCTTTTCTTGGTTGGTAAGCTTCTGATGGCATCTTCTATTTCCTCACCTGATATTGGTCTGTTTAAATTGTATACATCTTCCTGATTCAATCTGGGCAAATCATATGACTTAAGAAATCTTTTGATGTCTTCAATGTCTTCTATTTTATTAGAGTATAAATTTTCAAAATAATTTCTATTTGTCCTCTGTATTTCTATAGTGTCTGTTGTCTGTTGTACCTTTTACATCATGTATTCTGATAATTTGAGTTTTCTCTCTCTTTCTCTTTGTTAGTATAGCTAAGGGTCTATCAATTTTATTTATTTTTTCAAAGAACCAACTTTTTGTTTTGTCAATTTTTTCAATTGTTTTGATTTCATTGATTTCAGCTCTAATTTTAATTATTTCTTGCCTTCTTCTGCTTTTGCTGCTGATTTGTTCTTCTTTTTCTAGAGCTTTGAGATGTAATGTGAGGTCATTTATTAGTTGACTTTTTCTTCTTTTAAGGAATGAAATCCATGCAATGAACTTTCCTCTTAGTACTGCTTTATAGTGTCCCAGAGATTTTGATAGGTTGTGTCTATGTTCTCATTTACCTCTAAGAATCTTTTAATCTCCTCCTTGATGTCTTCTGCAACCCATTTTTATTCAGTAGCATATTTTTTGGTCTCCAGGTGTTAGAGAATTTTTTATTTTTTATTTTGTCATTGATATCCAGTTTCATTCCATTATGGTCTGATAAAATGCATGGTAGTATCTCTACTTTTTTGTATTTGCTAAGAGTTGCTTTATGGCATATTATATGGTCTATTTTAAGAAGGATCCGTGGCAAACACAACTTCTTTATGGCACTAGCTTCAACTTCAGAATCATGGTTGGGGAATGGGAGTGGAGGGCTGTCTACCTGAGTAGAATTCAGCCACAACCATGTTCTTTGGCTTCCAAAATGTTTGGCAAAGAAAATAGCACACATTTGTATCTTCTGTAATGAGAGATGAGTTTTGCCATCCACTGCCTTATAAATAGGAACTTCTTCAAACAGAGTAAGAAGACTCAGATACAGGGCAGCTGAAAAATAATAAATGTCCCTGTAAGAGGACAATCTGTTTTATGATGAGCAATTTTACTTCTAAGTATAAACCCAATAAATTTTTCTATATGTATACAAAAATTTATTACCTATATTCATTGTCTCTAAAAAGATAAAACTGGAAATAACTCCATTTTGTTCATTAGCAGGAAAATGGATAAATGGTTTAGTCATGCAATAGAATATGGGATAGTAATTAAATCAATGAAAAAGAACTATGGGTATCCATAGGAAAAAATCTTTACAAAGATTGAAAACAACGTTGCAAAATACAGTATGCTACTAATTATATAAAAATGCAACCATATGCAAAATTCCAGTGTATATTGAGATAGACTTATGTGTCATGAAAGTATGAAAACATGCATGGAAAATGTAGATGACTTTGAGGGAATGAAAGAGATTAAGGTAGTTTGGAACTTTAGCTGTCATATTTCTTAAAAAAAAAAGCCAAATTTAGAAAACATTAGTAGTTGCACGGTGAACAATATCATTGTTTTAGACCTAACTAAAGACAGCTATTAATGCAAACTCCCTTTTCCCCCAATAAGTGCCTGTAACTCTTAAGTTCCCTCCTGTTACTTATGAGTGAATGTGTTTTTCTAGATTTAAGGCCAAATTCTCTTAACTGTGCACTAAATCCAGCCCCACTCACCTACTCAAGTTGTCCTCTTTTCAACATCATCAGCTTTTCTTTCTCTACCAAATTTTCCCCAAATACAAACATAGTATAAAAGTCACATCTTTAGCTGGGCGTGGTGGCACACACCTGTAATCCCAGCAGCTTGGGAGGCTAAGGCAACGAATTCAAAGCCAGCCTGAGCAAAAGCAAGGTGCTAAGCACTAAGTGAGACCCTGTCTCTAAATAAAATACAAAATAGGTCAGGGGATGTGGCTCAGTGTTTGAATGCCCACAAAGGAGGAGGGTACAAGGAATTTCTTATTTCCTATTTCTTACCATTTCCTATTTTCCCCTTTTTTTAAAAAAAAATTTAGTTATAGATGGACACAATACTTTTATTTTTTAAAAAAAATATGTTGCTGAGGATTGAACCCAGTGCCTCACATGCCAGATGACTGCACTACCACTGAGCCATAACCTCAGCCCCCCTATTTCCCCTTTTTACCATTAGCTCATTCCTTTGCTTCTTTTTACCACAAAATCCTTAGAACTATCTAAACTTCTCTTCTCCAGTTTCTCTCTTCCAATTTATTCTTGAAACTCATTCCACTCAGGTTTTCACTCCATTTCTCCAAAACTACTCAAGGGCAACCAATGAAATTCATATTGTTAAATCAGTTGTCACTTTCTAGTCCTCTGCTTTTGATACATTTGACATAGGTGATCACTTCCTTCACCTTGTAACACTTTGGTCTTTTGTTGTGATAAGAGTCTGGATTATTGTTCATTTTGAATTATTCATTCTATTTACCCTTCTTCTGTGGGCTGAATATATTTCCTACTCCACTGATATTGGACTGGGCTAAGTGACTTACTCTAGTCAATGGAATATAAGCCAACATGATGTGAACAGAGGCCTTCAATATACTCTGGGATGTCCATATATGAATACATGACCAGTGTAATTCCACATTATATACAAACACAAGAATGGGAAGTTATACTCTATGTATTACTCCATTTATGTATAATATGTCAAAATATATACTCTACCATCATGTATAACTAAAAACCATACAAATAAAAATTTTAAAATATATGTTCTGGGCTTTACATTGGCTTTTGTACTTCGGTTATCTATTTACTATTGGATGCTACCTTTTCATTCTGGGCTCCAAAAGGAGCACACATGGAACAGACTGAAATTCAACCTACAACCTAAAGCTGGACCACTCAGTTGAGCACAGCCCAGAACAGCTGAACAAACCCACAGACCTGTGGGCATGAGAACAAATATATGGTGATAGGTGACTGAGCTCTGGTGTTATTTGTTATGCAGCATTATTTCAGCATCACCCACTTAGGCATCCACCTTCTGAGACAAAATCACTCTCCTGATTTTCCTCCAGTTTCACTGATTGTTTCTCCTCATTATTCCTGACCATTTACTGCTAACATACCCCCAGGACCCAACTTTCAAACCTCTTCCTTTTCCTTATTCTTGATCCTCTTAACCACTTTCATGTCTTTAAATATTATCCAGTTGACAACTCCCAAATGTCTATTGCCAGCCTGGGCCTCTTTCTTGAATTTCAGAATGGTATAACCAACTGCCTACTTGACATGCCTACTTGAATATCTAATAGGATTCTCACATTAGATCAGTCTCCTGCAAAATCTCAGCTCCTTTCAACTTTTTTTCTCTTTTAGTAAATGCCAAATTGCTCCTTCCATGTGCCTTAGGCAAATGCCCTGGAGTCATTCTTGATTCCCCACATCACATCCCATCAGATTCCTGAAAAATTCTGTTGATTCTACCTTCATAATATATTTTAAAAATCTGATCCTTTCGTGACTACCAACCTGGTTCATGCAAACTTTATCTCTTATCTGCAATGAACAAGAGGCTCCTACTCATCTCCTTGCTTCTGCTGTTCCTCTCCTCTCCTTACTCATAATCCATTTTCAAAAATGTTGCCAGAAACACTCCTTTTGAAATGTCAGTCTGATGATGTCATTTTTTGGCTTGATTCCTTCATCTTTAACCTTATTTATTTTTACTATCCTCACTCACTATAATTCAGCCACTGGCCTCCTTGCCATTCTGTGAACTTGAATGTCTCAGGCAAGCTCATTTCCATTGATTGCTGGTCCCACTGATTGGAATGTTGTTGCCTAGACTGATACACATGCTTGCCTGTCTCTTCAAAGTCTTGACTCAAAAATCTCCTTTCATTGAGGCCTTTCCTAACCATTTTAACATTGCAACTCCCCACCTCCCATAGTCCCTAAAACCTTTCCTTCTTTATATCTATTTATAGCACTTATTAAAACCTGAACACTACCTATTTTTACTTGGTTATTCATTAATGTCATGAATTGTCATTCACAACTAGAATAAATGTTCAGTCCCTGAGAATAGGGAATGTTTTTGTTTCTTTTGTTGTCTGTTGAATCATCAGATCCTGAAATATAGAAGCACTCAAATATTTTCTGAATGAATCTATTGAACCTTCTGCATGTTTAAAATATCATATAGATAGATGTAGACCACAGGCAAGTGTAATTAAATAATTGTCTTTAATTCCCAAAGGATTCTCCAAATCTACTTAATGATCTATTTGCAATAGGATAGAGAAGTTTATCCAAAAGGAAGGATAAACTTTTTTAAATAGTTTCTTTGGCTTTAGGATTCTCTGAAATTTGAGCTTTCATGATTTTTGGCTTTCCTCTCAATGGCTACTAAGTGAGCCCTAAAAGTTTTAAATAAAACATTAAAACCTTATTCACGAGGAAAATGTGTTTCTGTCCCATTGATTGTTAATCTCCCTACCCACCATCCTAATTGTCCTGAATCTTTTTTAAAAATCCTGATTACATGTTGAGAATTCAAAGGACAACGCGATAGCCCATCTTAGCGAGATGCTTGGATCAGGACAGCCACTCTCAGGTTATTTGGGGGTTTCTGGGTGACTGATCAATTCTAGCTCTTGTTTTTGCCTTTTCAGCAAGCACTTTGTCTAGACTTCTATTTGCCCTTCCCAGCCATTGACAATGATGCCATGATTCCAATCCTAACAACTGTTAACACGTTCATAACCAGACTCAAGATAAAAATAAATATTTTAAAACTTACTTACCAGGCAGGTGAGATTAAAAAATAAATAAATCAAGTGCATATACATGGGTCTGACATTCCCTATCCACTCTGCTTCCCAATCCAACAGGCGGATAAGGAGAAAAGAGTATGTGAGACTGTTTTTGGAAGCAGTTGCTATTACTAAAAAAAAAAAAGCTACTATATACAATCTGCTCTTCATTGCTCTAATACCCTTCTCTACCCTCAAATATTTGCAGAAATTCACTAGTTTCTTAATAATAAGCAGGGGGTAAAGCTGGCCCAAATCAGGTCTGTTTTTTTTTTTTGGGGGGGGGGTAGCGGTGGATCCTTGGTCTGGCTTCCGTTTTAGATGTGAACCAATATTCTGAATTTCAACTAGAGCTCCCCATTTTTCCTCTGCCTCCAGACTCTCCCTCAGGCAAATTTTTCCTCATTTCAGATTTTCCTACAACACATTCCCAGACGAGTCATGCATGACGACAGTTTTCACACCATTTATGTTCAGCTTTGGGATGACCCTAGGTGATGGCATTTGTGCTCAGGAAGAAATGGAATTAGTACAAAGACCAGAATTGATAATCCCAGAGTGGTCAGGAGTTCCTGGTCCGGCCTGGGGAACTAGGGAGTCTGGCGCCGCGTGCCTCGGCGGCGGCTCCCAGGAAAACCAACCGGCTCCTCCTCCCGCCCCTCCGCCCGCACCTGGAGGCGGTGGCGGTGGCGGCGGCAGCCGGAGGGCGGGCGAGGGGCGGCGCTGCGCCGCGTGACGCGGCGGGGTGGGAGCACGGGCAGGTGACACCCGGAGGCCTCCTCCCTCTTATAGCCTAGTCGGCGGCCGGGGCAGCAGAGGCCGCTGTGAGGAGCTCCGCGCTCTAGCCGCCGCCCTCCGTCGCCCTCGCTCCCGGCGCGGTGAGTGCGAGGCTGTGGGAGCAGAGGGCTGGGGCTAAACTTTTCTGAGGCGCGAAGAATAGCTTCGGGAGAAGGAAGGAGCCGTGGGGAAAGGTGCTGGGAGCAGCCGATGGAGGAACTTAGGCACAGCGCACGAGGATTGGGAGCCGGGTTCGGGGCGCTCGGGACGCCCGGCCAGGCCCTCTTTGGGCTTGGGGAGGCTCTTCCGAAGTTCTTTCCTTACAGCCTGGGCTTGCGGAGGCCGAAGGACCTTGGCCAGAGCGCGGTGCCGCCGCGCTCACCTGAGCCTTTCTGGGTAGTCCCCTGTCGTCCAGCATCCCAAAGGGAAGGTCGCGGTCAGGGAGCGCGCGGCGGAGCGGAGCTGGGACGGTGGGTCCCAAGCTGCTAAGCCCTGCTGTGCCGGGAGGGAGGGACCGAGGTGCTCGTGGGTGGGACTGGGAGAGACGAGGATCTTCTCGACCTTGGCGGCCGAGGTCACTTTTCCGGTTTTGGCATCTGGCCTCATCAGCCATCCCCCAAAAATCCCCGCGCCCATTTCTTTCTGCTTCCTTCCCCTCTTGGGCGCTTTTGTGTTCTCGCGGCCATGAACTCTGGGCGCTGCTCTTGGAAAGGGGCGCTGTTTCTTTGGCTCTCGGAGCAGCATCCTGTCCCAGTGGCTGCTGCTGGCCAGGGAGGGAGGATGAGTACAGAGCTGTGGAACAGGTCGTTCGGGAGATGGAAGAAGAAAGCCCGTCTTTTTATCATTGGAGGTGTAGCTGGTTGGGAAATGGGTCTTTCCCTCTTATTAACCAGTCAGCGCTGATTCAAACTTACCAGATGCGGAGAGAGCGCCTTTTGGAGCTCCCTGGGGAATGCGAAACAGGAAAGATCGGGGTTCTGTCCCTATCTAGCTCCCTGTATGGTTGGGCAAACAGATCCCACACCAACTGAGGAATAGTTTTAGCGATCGAGTTCCTCGCTACTGTTGTTTCCCTTCTGGGTGAGAATGCCCCTCGGAAAACATTTTCACTTAACCCTGTGCTTTCAGGTTACCCTTTATCACACCCCTCCCCTTTATTGCTTAATTGCTCTAAAGGAGTCATAGATACTGTGGGTGCTTCCGCCTTACCGCACACTTGCTTATTAATTCCCTTAATTTGTAGCTTCTGCTCCTACATAAATTGTTCTCCCCAAGGTCACCGAGGACTAAATAAAATCCACCCCCACTCCATAGCAGACATTTATCAAGTGCTTGTGTGCCCTGCACTGATCTAAGTAGGAGCGTTAATGCTGTTATCTTCAACTGTCCTGTAAATTACATGATATTGTTCTCATTTTGTTAATGAGGAAATTGAGGGGCAAAGAGTCTACACCTATAAGAGCAGTAGTGACTCCAGCTTTTTTTCCTTCTTGTATGCCTTTGCATTGGCTTAGGTCCCCTCACTCTAGTTCGTTCTCTCTCTCTCTCTCTCTCCTGAGACTTGAATCCAGGGCCTGGAGCTTACTAAGTGTGCACTATTCCACAGAACTACATTCCTAGCCTTCTTAAAATATACATTTCATGAAACTTCACTTTCTGTCACCTCTACTTATTCACAGGATTCGTGTGCTCTGGTGTGTCTTCTTCCGTTTTAGTGCAGTAACTCTTGGTGTGTATTTGGACTTGCCCTGCTTCTCCCCAGAGCTTCTCTAGAGGATGATTTATGTCAGCCCCACCATTATCCTAGTCACCTAGGTGCAAAACTGAGCAGTCCTGTCTCATGTCACCTCCTAATCATGAAATTACATTTATTTAGCTTTATATGGTCACTTCTAGCTTTCAGCAGTCTCAACTTCCATCCCCATTCCATCCTTTCCTCACCAGATTCCCTCTTACCCATCTCGAATACTCATTTATCACTTACTATATACCAGTTTCTACTATGGTCCTCTTCTTTGGTAGGTGCTCCCTTTTCACAAGAAGGTCATAAACAACTAAGGACATTACATCTTCAGATCTTACACTTTGTAGTTACTTGATAAATATTTGTAGAATCTGATACAATATGAATTCAGTTGGCATAGTTGGAGATAATGATGGTAGAAATTAAGCCTGGTTTTATAGGATGATAAGGAGCTAGCATTGGTAGACATGGGGGGAGATTTCAGACAGTGTAAAGGAAGGGGAAAGACACCTATGTGACCAGCATTGCTACAGCTGGCACCCAATTATCCTAACTAAATATTATAATTAGAGGTGCCATGAAGTAGGACCAAATAGCATGGAACCAGGAAGCTTTCCTTAAAAAAACAAAATATAAAACTAAATATGAAACCACAGTATTTTTTAATAAAATACTTTTTATTGAAGAATATAGCACAAGCATAAAAGTGCATAAAACACAAATGAGCAAGTTAACTTGATAGCAGTAAAATGCCCTTTTGTGGAAGAAGATATTATAGTTGGGTGAAGCTGCAGTCAGGTCAAATAGGAATCTTTTCACAAAGCCTGTGTTAGATGATGTAGGCCTGAACTAAGCTCAAGCAGCATTGCCAAGAAAGAATTGGCTATTTGAGGGGAAGTTTGAGGTGGGGAGTAAAAAGACTACACGATGGTGCAAAAATGGTGAGACTGGGGAGACTTCTAACCTGCTGAGCATAATTCTTTTTTTTTAAATTATTATTAGTTTTTTTTTTTTAGAAAGAGAGAGAGAGATAGAATTTTAATATTTATTTATTTTTTAGTTTTCGGTGGACACAACATCTTTGTTTTTTTGTATGTGTTGCTGAAGATCGAACCCGGGCCGGCCGCACGCATGCCAGGCAAGCGCGCTACCACTTGAGCCACATCCCCAGCCCCTGCTGAGCATAATTCTACCACCAGGAATAGTATGCCTTTTTGCTTTTGTCTGTCTCTCTTTTTCCTATCAGTGTTTTTCTACATTATATTCCATATACAATTTTAGTATTCTGTGTTTTCATGTGACAGACAACATTTTTCATCTTCATCTCACATAATTTTTGACTCTTATTATTGCATTATATTCCAGTAATTATAATTTTCTTTAATTAACCAATACTCCATTGTTGGACAGGTAGATTAGCAAGAAATTATAAACAACCTAAATTATGGTAATTCTTATCTTTTAAGATATATCATTTTGTTAATTGGGGGTTGCTTCTTTAAAGTAGTGTTCCAGAAATGGACTTGCTTTGTCAACAAGTGTGGCATATTTTATGGTTCTTAATATACATTGTCAGATTTTTGAAAGTAATTACAAAAAGTAGGTTGGATACATTGTACCTACCTTTCCTCTCTAGGAAATAATTCAGTTCAATATGAATAGTACTTTTTTTGTGTGTTGGTTTCCTAGGGCTGCTGTAACAAAGAACCACAAAAAGGGTGGCTTGAAACAACAGAAATTTATTGCCTTACAGTTCTGGAGGCTCTAAGGCTAAATTCAGAATGTCCTCATTGTTGATTCCTTCCAGGAGCTCTGCGGGAGAATCTGTTCCATGCCTTTCTCAAGCTTCTGGTACAACAGCAGTCCTTGGTTTGTAGAGGCCATTAATCCCTGCCTCTGTCTTCACATGGCTCTGTGAAGACATCTTCTTGTAATTACACTGATTATAGTGGATTCAGGGTTCACCCAATTTCAGTCTGACCTCATCTTAACTAATTGCATCTGCGAAGATTCTATTTCCAATTAATATTGTCACATTCTGAGGACTTCATCATAATTTTTTTGGGGGGGACACAATTCAAGCTGTAATATAATAGCTTGTGGAACGCAGTGGAATGTGCATTAAAGCAAGTCCCTATCCTTAATAATTTTTGGTTAAGTTGAGAATGTAGAACTTTTCCTGACTTAATTGTTTATTCTCCGTGATTTGCCTCTTGGGCAAACATCAGTTTTAGGCTAGGGAAGGCTGATAATTGACCAAATAATTTTAGAACCATTGTAAATGTGATAGAATATAAAACTGAGAAATTACTTGGAATTTTAATAATGCAAATCATATAGTATGTAAAAACATGCGATAAAAATACATTTTTAGAGAGAAATATATGTTCCTGTGATTCATTCATTTTAAAAAATATATTTATTTTGGCTGTAGTTGGATACCTTCATTTTATTTATTTATTTTATGTGGTTCTGAGGATCGAACCCAGCACCCTGCACACTGAGCCGCAACCCCAGCCATGTGATTTATTCATTTTTGACCATTCAAAAGTTGTGGAAAAGTTGAAAACTCATGTAAATTGGGCAGTTTATAAGACTGGTCTTTAAAAAAAAAAAACACAAAACTTTCCATTACTCTCTTTAACAAATTTAGATATATTTAAAGCATATATTTTTACTTTGGCAAGTAAATTATCATTTCTGTAAATGATAGAAGTAGACATAGCATCTTACATATTTCTTGACTATTATTCAAATGAATTAATTTTTATATAATTTACAAGTTTTCCAGCTTAAGACTAATGAGTCATTCTGGAGAAGTAGCCACTCAGGCTATAAACACTCAGTAGCTCAGTTTCTGATCATTTGTAATACAAGACAAAATTTAAGAGTTTCAGAAGTTGCACACTCAAATATTTGAGCGTCAGCTTTGTGTCAAGTACAGAGGCTGGCAGGTCTGTGAATTAGAGGGAGGCAAACAATTACAGGAAAGAGTAATAGACTGTATTATGGTATACACAAACAGGGCACTGGGGAGGCAGAACAGAGGCAGGCAGAACAGGTAGCTTCCCTGAGCTTCAAGGAGGAAGAGTGGGGAGTTGGGTAGCTGAGAAATGAGGTGAGGAACAGGAAATAAATCCAGGCAGAGAATATAGGCATGATCAGAGAATCAGAAATATCTCAATGTGACTACGGAAGAGGGTGTGAGATGGAGTTGCCTAGGCATGCAAGGCCAGGTGTATTGAGAACCTTGTTTGACCTACTAAAGATTTTGGATTTTATCTTTAAGTCTGTGGGGGAAGCATTGGAGACTTGTAAAGGAAGGGACCATTTAAGATGTGTATTTTTACACATCTGGTGTTTGCTGCTTTATCTTTGTGAAACCTCTTTCAATACAGGCTCTATCTCATTTCTCTAACTGATCTGGAAAGGACAGCAACCTTCATTGTTCATTTAGATATCTTGTTTAAGCATGTGAATTTTGGAATAGAAAATAAACTGTCTTTTATGTGTATAGGATGCTTAAGTCTACATTTAAATTTTAAATCTCTTATTGACTATTAGAAGGTAGAAATTTTTGGCATTTTTTAAGGCACCAGTAACAGTTGCAGTGAAGCCCTTTACCTGCATTCTCTCATGAACAGTCTGAAGTCAGCAAGGTTGGCACCACAGTCCTCCTCACCTATCTGGGGATGGAAAGGAGGAAAAATTAGGAAAGGTGCTTGGGCTACACTGGGAGAAGCACACAGCCAGAACTTTAGTCCAGGTCTAATTATGAGGTTTGGGCTCTTCTGACTCTGGATATTAATTCTGTGGGTTGATATAAGAGTGCACATAGGAGGTGCTAGAGCTGTAATCTTGTATGATAGTTTTGTAAGGAAATAAGAGCAATCATAAAAATAAACCTGACTTAGACTTTATAGGATCAGTGGTACTAATGTAAAATCTAGAAAATCTGTCTAATAATCCTTAACCTAAACATAGTCCCTAGTTCTACTTCCTTTCTGTTACAAGTTTCTGTGGTTTATTCTAAGCGCATTTATGATTTGTTTGTTTGTTAGAGTTAAATGACATAATAAGCACAGAACAAAAATAAAGGGTGCCTGCTACTTAAGGGTGACTTATTTTAAGTCTGTCCAGGAGCTTTTCAGCCCCATGTCTTACTTGTCTTTATGGTGCCTTCTCTAGGCAGACTATTGCTGGGTCCAGTGGACCAAAAAGATTAATATCTAGGAAAAAAACCTAAAAAACAAGTGTTGACCTCACATTTTAATCCCTCTGCTGCTTAACAATTAAATAAAGGCACATAAGGATACCTTCATCTTTCATCTTCTAACAGGTGTGAGTTTAACTTGAAAGAAGGAAAGTATAAATGACTTTCTTAGGAATTAAAAGGCCAAGTACTGATTATTCAGAGTGAGTTCCTGAGCAAATGTGGAATGGAATTTAAAAATCCAGTTGTGAGAACCCCTATTTCTTGTTCCAAGAAAAAAAAATGAAATATAACATTAAATATTTAATAAAATATTTAACAATAAATGTAGTACATGTGGCTGGGCATGGTAGTGCATGCCTACATACGAAAGTTTGAAAACAGCCAAAGCAACTTAGCAAAGCCCTAAGCGTAAAGGGCTGGGATATGGCTCAGTAGTAAAGAGCCTCTGGGTTCAATCTCTAATACCCCCCGCCAAAGTAGTACATGTTTAATTGATAGTTCTATAGGTTAAAAAAATAGTTTGATGTTGGCAATTTGCATGTGGTTTGTCCTAATCATAACACAGTCCTATAACCAATTGAGCTGATGATACTATACTATTCATTTTCTCATAAAGCAGAGTGGGTGGTACCCAGGCATTATTAATACTGGCTTCTAGTAGCCTTCACTCTGCCCCAGCTGGGTGATTATTGCAAACCTGTTGGTGCCAGTTGTGCTTGTTATTGTGATAATTTAGATAAGTTGTATAAAGTTATGAAACTTAAGTGCAAGAGGAAAGAGTATTATTGTTTCTGTGAAGGGCAAGTTGAATTTTTTGAAAAGTTGCCATAAATGTGAGTCACAAAAAAGTAGTTGAGAAAACTGTAAAGATCAGAAAGAATATTATAAAAACTTGAAAGATAATATCCTGAACTTGCCTTAAAGTTAGATTTTTGTTTTGTTTTTGTTATTATGTTTTGGTCCACTTAGAAAATTAACACTGGAAATCATAAAAAATAAAGTATTGGTGTGATTTATACCAGAAAAATATTGGCAACAAGCTCTTCCTTGAACATACTTAGAACTACTTTGGAAAACTGGGGAATTAATGCATATTTGTATATTTTAAGGTAAAAAAATGTTTATGGCATGTAAATATTTTTTTTTATTTTTCACTATGAACCTTTTTTTTTGTAGACAACCAACAGAACCAGTCTGCTATTAGTCTGACTGTAGTTGTTTATGGTTTAATATAGTAAGTAGCCAGAACCTTTGCTTCTGGAGTCAGTCTCTGTGTACCTACAGCAATAAAGACAAAGCTAAACTTTGCCACTGAGGATGTAATTCACCTAAGTAAATATAGTTTTTCTTTGTTTAGCACACCATGATCATGGTCCATAATAAACTCTTACTTCTTATTTTAAATTGGGTTTTTGGAATCTATATAACATTTAAATTCATTTTAATAATACAAGCCAATATGTAGAACTTGTAGCTGATTCCTACCTGCCTTAAATAGCTTACATAAAAATTGGAAGCAAAATATGTACTATAGCATTAGCCAGAGTCTATTAAACTTGATAAATTTCGTAGTGCTATTAAGCTGACAAGTTGAATTGGGCAGGGCAGCACTAATTCAACTTTCTAATAATAATTATGAAAGTATAGTCATTCTTTTATAAAGCATTAATAAGTTAATGAATGAAGATTAAATTTACAAGAAAATAAGTACATTTGATTATAATACTATATATTCAGCACTGGCAATATACCAAACATTATGCTAAATTCTACATGTGCCTTATCTCTTTTAGTCTTCACAAAAGCCCTCTGAGAAGGAGGATATTATTCCCTTTTTATAAACAAGGAAACCTGGGGTTCAGCCCTACTAGGGCATGTCTCAGAATTATCCCATTCAAGAGGCTAAGAAGTAATAAGAAGTAAAGTCTTTGCTAGGACATGAGCATATATACAATTTTTAAAAGAAATCCTAAAATGTTTTGAGCTGCAAAGGACCTTAGAGGTCATTTAGGCCAACTTCTTTTACAAGTGAGGACATGGCGGCTCAATAAGGTCAAGTCATTTGGCCAAGGCCACAGGTCTTCTTGGCACCCTCGTCCCAGCTGGATCTGCGGTGCTTTTCTAACATGGGATCTTTTTCTCCTTGTTAGCCTTAATTCTGAATATGACTTTATACCTATGAATTTACACTAAATTATTCCATGGTATTCTTGTCTACAAGCAGCAGCATTTACTACTCCTATAGACTTTACTGTAGAAGGTGGGCAGGCAAAGATTCTGCTTCCCTGGTAGGAAAGGAAGCTAAAACAATGCAGTGTGTGATGTGTCTCGCCCTGAGGCTCACATGTTATCAGACTTAATCCTGAACCAAGGCTGAGATGGTTATAGAGGGAAAAAAAAACAAACGTGTTATTTTAGCAAAAAAAAAAAAAAGGATTAAGCTGTCCAGCCCAAACCATGGGCTTTCTCCTCATCTAACACTCCTCTTTTATTTTTCTCATGTTTGTCCTTAGTTCCGAGTTCATCCCCTTTTGATGACTGCCCAAGTATCTCATGGAGTATCATTTGTGAGATTGGGTAGGGGTAAGGTCAGTAGAGAATTAATGATCCTTGCTTTGCTGTTCACTTCCTAAAAACATTTGTCAACCCCAACCTTTGGTCTTTAGCATTTCATCAGTGGACAGATCAAGGGTGGGTTGCTAGCTATCTCTTTCACAACAGGTAAGTGAGTGTCACTACTCCATCCTTATAGCAACCCTGTATGATGTGTGCTCTCAACTCAGTTTTAGAGACCAAAATCTGAGGCTCCAAGGAATTTAAATTATTTTTTTACATTGTCATCTGAGTGGCAGTGGGCAGACCAGTCAGACAGGTATTCTGACTATAATACATCCTAGTATTTATTACATGTGACCTTAAAGTCTATTTTCTCATCTTTAGAAAAAAAAATGTTGGAAGGTTTATGTGCTTATGAAGTAGAAGACTATAAAGTTTGTATATGATCATCTGTAATTTACATTCCAATTTTTTTTCCAAAAAGACTTGAATGCTCACAATAAATAATATTAAGATCCAATCATAGAAGGGCGGGGGGAACCTAAGTCATGCAGTTGTGATAGATGGAGCACCACATTTTAACTGTTAGTTGGGAGCTCATATTGAAAAGTTCCCCACAGCTCTAATGGTTTGGTTTTTGCTTGCTTCTTTTCCCTTGATATCCAGTAAAAGAAATTTATCAATATGTTTTTATAAAAGGGATCTTGAATTGCTTTTTGAATAACATTTTCAATAACAGTTTTGTCAAGGTACAAAGATATTCTTCAAATGAATATTAATGTTGTTTTGTTTACTTTTTGATGCTGGAGATCAAACCTAGGACCTCATGAATGCTGGGCAAGTGCTACATCACTGAGCCCCAGCACAAAATTGTTTTTTGACCACTGACTTAAGATGATAATGAAGGTAAATTTTGGAAAGAATTACAACAAAATCTCTAACACTATGTTAATAAGGTCTAGGTTCTCCTAATGATGCATAAGAACAACTCTAGCACTATATAGAGCAGAGCCTCTTTAACATAAAGTTGATTTGTAGATGGACTTGAGAAGATACATAAATTCTCTAAACATCAAATTTGTCTATTCATGTAATCTCTGAGATGGTATCCCATGGTACTATAGTCTCAAGGTTTAAATGCCATTGACTTAAGAAATGCATGAAATAATATATGTAAACTGATTAATAAAATTGAACTTACTATGAACACATAAAATAATAAGCTTTAATGTTAATGTTGAAATTGGGCAGATAATGATGACATGAACCAACTGTGTAGACTTTATCCATGTTAAGGGCACAATTAGAACAAACAACTTGAAAAAAGTGTCTCCTGTAGTATGCATGGTAGCTTTGTTTTCTGTTGTTCAGTTTTCTAAGGAAGAAAGGTTTCTGTTTTTTAAGTGTTAAATCAGTATTTACTGGCTATTGTTCAAAACACTGTAGATATAAAAATCCAAAAATTATCTCTATATTTCATGCCCACAACCAAATTAGCAGCCATCATGTCAGCTATGTCTGCAAAATATTTCCTGAATTCATCTACTTCAATAAGCTCCTAATCCCACTGACTTCCTATAATCAATTATCTACCAAGCAACCAAGTGAATTTTTAAAAACCTAAGTCAGATCATGTGACTATTGTGCTTAAAAGCCTCTGATAAGAGTTTCAGTTTTGCAAGCAAAGAGTTCCAGAGATGGATGGTAGTGATGGTCACACAAAAATATGATTATATTTCTACCACTGAACTGGACCCTTAAAAATGATTGATGATTGTAAACTCAAAGTTATGTGACTGTTAGTATAATTTTAAAATTTGAAAACTAGTGATTCTCAAAAAAAAAAGCTTTTTGCACTAGAATAAAACCTAGACTGAGGTCAGAAGACACTGCATGCCCATCTCTCAGAACCATCCTGTCACTCTTCTTATGCTCTTTTTTCTGTTCCTCTGATGCACTGTTTGTTCCCACCTTGGAGACTTGGCCTTTGCTGTTGTCTCCCTGAAGACCACAAGCCCTCCTATCTTCTTCAGTGTCCTCCTCCTTTCTTGTTATGTGGTACCGAGGATCGAACCCAGTGCTTCACAGTGCTAGTCTTGCGCTCTACCACTGAGCCACAAGCCCAGCCCCTCCTCCTCCTTTCTGACCAGCCTCTGCTATGTTAGTCCTCTTCCTTGGTTGCCCCTTCACATCTCTGTCATGTTACATTTTCTTCATAATTTTTTCCACTAGTTCTCTTATTTGTGTGTGTATCTTTGCTTACTAGTGTGTCTTCCTATAAAAATATAAACCCCACAATAACAGGGATCTTGCTATATCCCTAGGGTCAAGAAGGTGCTTGGCACATAGTAGGCTTCAAATATTTGTTGAATAAGCAAACAGAGACCTGGTCCCTTCCCCTAAGGACTTTACAGTTCCTGATACCCAGTGCCTGTAGCCTTGAGCTGTGCCTGTGAGCAAGGACTTTAAAACCCTCTTGGCTGGCCCTCACAAAGAATAGGCAACTAGTTTTGCTCAAAATAAAGTGATGTAGTGAGGAGGAGGAAAGAATGATGTTCAGGGCAAAGAGTCAAAACACATTTATTGTTTCCTCCCATGTAAGGATGGGGAGAAACTTTTCCTTTCTTCTCTCTCCCTACCTATCCATAAGAAATACAAGAGAAAACTAATCTATAGCTATATATCAGTTGCTGGGCATGAACCCTTCCTAAATCATGCATCAGATGAATATAGTGTAAGATATCATGTATCACATTCCCAGAAACACCTGATTCCTCTGGACCATCTGCTCTTAGAGAACCCATTATGAGTACTCAGTAGTATGAGTCAATAGAGCTGCCTTGCCAAAATGAGACTAGAATCTTACCAGTCTTTCCATCACTCCAGAATCATCTTCCCCAGCCTGCCTTTCCCCAGTGACAGTTGAAACTCACCCTTTATATCCTGTTGCTACCCCACAGATAGTTTTTGTGGACATCTGGGCTTTTGTGTTCATGTTTTCATTAATATTTTTTATAGTTCATAGAAATAGAAGAATTTATAGACTGAGGTTTACTATGCTTGACATGAAAAAAAAATCATACTTCCAGGTACTGATTATTTTCTGGCTATAATAGATGCTAATTTTTAAAATATAGAAAATGTAACAAAAAATTCTAAAAATTTATAAGAGAGAGCATGTTGCCCACAATCCTACCAACTAGAATTAATAGTTCCATACATATTGGAAAATTGCTGTGTAGTGTTGTGTAGGCATTTTTGAAAAGGATGTTGAATTTCTTTCTTTCTTTCTTTCTTTCTTTCTTTCTTTCTTTCTTTCTTTCTTTCTGTGCTGGGGATTGAAACCAAGGCCTCATGCATGCAAGGCAAGACTCTACTGACTAAACTGTATCCCCAGTGCTCTTGTGTCTCACTATGGCTACCCTGACTAGTCTCAAACTCATGGGTGCTCAAATGATCCTCCCCACCTTAGCTCCCCCTCCCTGATGCATCTGGGATTATTGGCATTGTCACCACGCTCACTGGCCCCTCAAGTTTTTCTTGAGAATTAAAATTGATAAATAATTTAGATGAAGTTTAAGAACCATCTCCTAGTATGTTTTGGGGTTTTTTTTCCTAGAAAAACAAAACAAAACAAAAATCCTTTATAACAAAGTATTTTCAACATGGAAATTTTATGTTTTTTTTAAAAAACATTTTAAAATGTTGGAAATGTCTAAGCATTTGGGAAATTACAATGGTATAATGAACTGGATGTATCTACCACCCAGATCATGGCTAACCTTGTTTTATCTGTAATTATTTCAGTATAGCTCTAAAAGATAAGGACTTTAAAAAAATACAATGTCATCCTCACACCTAAGAAGTTAAAATAATCCCCAAATTTCGTCAATATTCAATCAACATGAACATTTAAAGAATAAACATTGTTCAGGTTATGAATAAAAGGGCAATAGTGTAAAATTATTGGCTAATGAGATGATATGCAGTCTACTTTAAAAATTAATAGGATGAATAATCACAGAGAAAAGAGAAACAGTAGGAGAAATTTACTTAGATAAATTTACTTAGATAAATATGAATGTGTTATTAGGTAATGTGTCAGTTTATATTTTATTAACTTTGGTATTTCTTTATTCTCAATGTTTATATTTAAAATGCAGCATCAACCTACTTCTGCATTACTTTTTAAAAACCTTTTATATTTTGGGGATTGGTACAGGGAAGAAGTGTGAACTGGGTACATAAAAGTCAGTAGTTTATGACGTTCTCTTAAGGTCCCATACTATGATATATTTAATACATTTTTTTAAAGCTACAAATACCTCTCCTGAAATAGAGTGAAAATGAAATAATATTAGGCATATGTTTTCTTAAATTAATAAAGCAGAGCTAGTCTATTTGTTCTTAGGGTTTCAACAATATAATTTTTTGATCTTAAAGGTAGTGTTAAATTTTAAAGGAAAAATGCAAAATCCTCAAAGTCTCTGAATAATTTATTCCTATTACAATTCATGTAGGGTATAACAGGGAGAATTCAGGGAATGGCAAGAAACTTTACTCAGCTAGAAGACCTGTTTATCAGGAATATGAAGGGCACAGGTAAGGGGTAAAAGGAGTCAAGTTAATGTAGCCTATGATCAGGAAATCCAGTTTGGTTCAAGACTCCATTACAGAAGGCTGGATAGTTCTGAAAAGAGCAAGAACTTGGTCAGAGGTGCTTTGAGCAGGGTGATTCAGATTGCTAGCTTGTCACACTGTTAGTGGAAGGAAACTAGAGGTATAAATGGGGGAAGTTGCCCCCTTGGTGCAGCACAGAGCCTAGAAAGGGGTGTGCCTGTGGATCGAATGGAATGGGATGGTGGAGGATGGATGTGATTGAAAGTCAGGAGCCAACGTTTGGAGCTGGGAACATGGGAGGATTGTGGGTTAAAATAGGTCTCAACAAAACTTGGTCAGAGGAGTGTTTTGGTTGAGATTATAGACATCCCTTTGTTTCTATTCCTTGTGAATCATTGCCGCTCAAGTGATCAAATTACATGCTCATGTGTAGAATTTGAGACTTAACCACAGTGGCCACTTCTGGGCAATTCTTTTATGATGAAGCCTTTAAAGGTCTAGAAATTGTTGAGATATTTCAAACACCATATCGCTGAGACTTGCAATAGTGTACAGGGCAGAATAAATATTTCATAAATATTTCATATTTCTTGCTTGCCCATTTGCACTTCCCACAATAACCCTGGGAGAAAATCTGCCGCAGTCTGGCTGGGCATAATTCAGGAGCCACTTGTCAAAAGAAACGAACTTTATTTTTAGAACTACACACGCCAAACAAAACAGCTCCTCAGGAAAAAACCCTCAGAGCCCAACTGCCACCACTGGCTTCCCACAAGCCTCTTACTGCAACACCAGCCTCCCACCTCCCACAATTCTCCTGCTCTTGAAGCCGATTGGCTGGGTTGCGTGGGCGGAGCCAAAGAAGTCCCCCAATGAGCAGCTCCGTGGTCTGAAAGGGTAGGGAAACAGCCCAATGAGCATCAGTGCAGAGGAGGCAATCAGCTAGATGTTGCTGGGGCCGCTGTGAGCCAATCATCAGCCGGCAGCTGGAAGTTTGCTGGGGCCCCTTTGGCTGTGGCTCTCAACAAAAATCCATAGCATATGAGTATCTTCTGTAAAATCATCTAAAAGAGAATGTCTTTCTGTATTTACCTAGAAAGACATTTGCAAATATTTGCCATGATCACTTTTAAAGGGCAATCATTATTTTAATCTTATGTTAACTGCAGGTTCTCTTTGTTAATGTTGAGCTTTTGTCTGAAGGGGTCATGGTTGGAGAGGCCTATACTGAGGAAGGTTAAACTAAACTACATCTTATGCAGATAAATTGTGGAGGGAAATGTGTGTTCCTAAGTTGTTGCTTCTGGCAAGATAAAAAGTGATGGGATTTGAGTGAAGTTGTCAGGATTTGCTGATAGATTTGATGTCAGGGTGAGAGAAGGAGGCTCTCTCCAATCCTCAAAGGAATTACATGTCTGAGCAAACTGGCCAGAATCCCCTATCTCCATTGCCATTCAGATCCAACTCTTCCTTTTCACTTCCATGGAAAAAATGAAATAAAACTCTGCTTTCTTGAATAAAACTCTCACTCTTGGGCTTTGCTCCCTCTGCCGTTCTTAACCCTCTGTCATTCTCTGCTTCCTGCCCACATGTGTTGTGGACATCTCTCCATCCCCATGCCTGCTAGTGCTCTGGGAGACTTCAGAATCCTTTAAGACGCCACTTTGTGAGCAGCCTTAAATACAGTTCCTTAAATAAAGTCTTATATGATCTGACTTTCACAACCTCTGTGGCACTGTACCCATCTGCTTTGGTGGCCTATCTCTAGGCCTTATTACCTGAAAGTGTGCCAAGAATGTATAATGAGCCCTAACGTCCCATCTTTAAGCCACAGCCACTAGCTTCAGCTTTTATACCCCGCCCCTCTCCACTTTCTCAGTGATCTTTGCTTTCCCTTGAACTTTTTATCTTTATTAGTCTCACTTCCATGCCTATCTGGCAAAGCTATGACTCCAAATTAATCCTATAGTCATCCTTTGCATGTATACCCGGAAGCGGAACTGTTTGTGGAAAACTGGGTAAAGAGGTGAATCGATTAATTCACGGTTTCTAGTCTTCATAAACCTTGACCAACATTATTTAATTAGCTCACTCAGTGACTCTCAACCTTGGCTGCACAATAGAATCCTCTAGGCACTTAAAACAAAAAAATCCCACTGCCCAGGCCAATTAGATCTGAAATTATGAGGATAGGACTCAATCTTCAGTCTTTCTTCATGATCTTCACTGACTCTAATATGCAACCAGGATTGAGAACCACTATTTGAAAGTTGTCTTTGAGGAATTTTTATTTTCCGTTTCTCTCAGAAGCTATCTTTTCTTTCACTACTCTCTAAAAATCACCTATCTAACTCCAGTTTATAACCTCAGCAATTGATCTCACCTTCTTCTTGGCTAGAAAAATGGAAGCTTTTGTTGGTGAATCCCCTTTAATTTTTTTGTCTCCAACTAATTATCTATGCATTTAATTTAGGCCCAGATTGTGCCAGACTTTGTGCTACGCATTAGGCATAGAATGGTGCACAGGACAAATACAGTCCATGCCCTCCTGGCTCTTGCAGTGAGCTCAATGCCCTCCTGGCTGCCCACAGCCAGGTCAATTAGGTAATTACACCACAGGTGAGTGCTGCTAAAGGTTGCAGGAAGGGCCACAGTTCAGACTTGGGGAAGAAATCCTACTCCCTTAACAAATCTATCACACTCTTTTTTCTCTTTTAACTTCTTGGAGGAGGAGGGGTCATCCCTGCCCCAGTGGAGAAAGAGGTCACCTTGCTTTCCATCCTCTCCCATATTTTCCTGACTTTCATTGGTTGTTCTTCCTTGTTTCTCTGTATTGGTTCTTTCCTTCACCATAAAAACAGTTGAAGTGTTGCCACCTTGACAATGATAAAGATAATTTTGAGCATCCTTCCTCACTTCTGGCCTTCATAACTAGGAGTCTTGCAATAGGCCTATTAGGGCCTTCTGTTACTCATTTGCCTTTTTATTTTTACTTCTACCTCATCACTAAGCCTTAGTTTTCCCTTCTGAAAGCCAGGGGCTTCCTGGATGGATTAGTTCAGTGGAGACCATTCATCCCTGTCACACTGGGCCTTCTGATGCATTTGTCTTCATTGCTTCAAAATTTCCCCACTTCTGTTATTGTAATTCCATACATATTCCATTTTTTTGTATCTTTTTGACTCTCTTTTTCATCTTTGTGAGATTCTTCCCTCAGCTTACCCCTTACATTATAGGATTCTCCAAGGTTCTCCTTAGACCACTGTTTTTCTCATTCATCCATTATTGTGGTTTTCATCACCCTCTAGATGTGAAAGTTTCTAAAAGCTTTATCTTCAGCCTTTCTGTTCCTCCAGTGTCTCTTGGGACATCTCCACCTGAATGTCCCATAGGTTTGTCACAACAGGATTTACTAATCACCTTCTCCTTAAACCTCTTTGTCTTCCTGTATTCCTTATCTCATCTGGTGGCACCACCATGCACATAGTCACTCAGACCAAACCAGAAACTTCAGTCTTGCTCTGCTGTTCTTACCTAATCAATCACCAAGCTCTTTGCATTGCCTCATAGAGGTTTCTCCACTTTGTGTCTACCACCACTACATGTCACCAAACTATCTGTACACTTGTTGAAGCCTCAGTCTTTCCCATTAGAAAAGGGAAAAGCTTTTTAAATTGTATATGCATACAATAAAATTCTAGTTGATCTCCCTGCTCTTAGGCTCCCCACCCCCTGTCATATTCATCCTTCACATAGCTGATTTGCCTACAGTTAAGGCTTGCAGAATAATGCCAACTTGGGAGTGACAGTGTGGTAGGACTCTGGTGAACTGTCTGGTTGAGTTCCTTTACAAACTGAGCTTCTGCATAGCATTTCACCTTTGAAAAGCTTCACATTGCTTGTGCAACATCTTTTCACACTGCTCATTTGTATCTCCAGTGACTTTGCCCCAAAGCACCCACTTCCTACCATTCACCAAGAAGTAGTTCATATCTCATTGATTCCACAAAGACTTCTTAATATTCACATCTTTATTAATTTTCTCAGTGCTATTTATTGAATATCTGTGTTGGCCCAGGCAGCAAACAACATTCCCAAAAGGCATAAGATGTAAGCCCCACCTGAGATTATTAGAGTTGTGTTTCTCAATCTGTCCGTGATTGGTGGATTGATTGTGTTTGCTCTGTTATGGATGAATAATTGAGCCTTATGCTCAGATGAGAATGAACAGGTTGCCTGAATGGCTCAGCTGAAAGGCAAACCAAAAGTCTGTTAGAGGAGGGTAAAATCTTAGAAAGTAAGATATGATTAACAGGCAGGTGGACAAGGCTTTTTGGTCATGAGGAAAAGTGAAGTATAGATAGAGAGGGAAAGTGGAGTCTGCTGGAACCACAAAGACAGATGACAGTGGGAACAGAGTGGAGGAGGATTGCAAAAAGGCAAGAGATGAGGCCATAGAGTCAGACGGGGTTGAGGTCATTCAGTTGGCTAATACTTTGAGAATGAGATGCATTTCAGATTCTTCCAAAGTACTGAGACTAGAAGATACCCAGGAATGTTTTTTTCCCTGAAAGAGCTTAAAAGGATGCTAATGGTAATCAAGGAGTTAGACTTTACTGTAGGCGATTTTCAAAAAATTTTGAGGAAGAGCATAGCATGGTCACCTTGATCCTTGGAAAGATGGCCCTGGTGGCATTGTGGAAAAATGGAAGACTGGAAAGTTAGTTGAGAGGTCATTACCGTACCAGGTGAGTGATGATAAGGGTCAGGAAGTAGTAATCAGTGGTTGGGAAAGGAAGTAAGGACGAAGGAAATAAAAAGGTACTTTTAGGAGAAATTCTATTAAGGTGGCATAAACCATATGGTCTTGAGGGTCAGTGGAGCTTAGGGATTTGTGAATTGTGATAGGGTTCAGTTAGTTGGGAGAGATCATAATAGAAGAGGAAGGGTTAGGAGATGTGAGAAGTCAGAGTCTGAAGATGTCACACCATTTAGGGGCCTCCTCTCTGAATTCCTGTAGTACTTGTGCTAATCTCTATCATACACTTACTTGTTCAATGGATTTATGTGCTTGTGAACTTCTCCTCTTCCTTCTTTTACTTCTCTCTCTCTCTCTCTCTCTGTGTGTGTGTGTGTGTGTGTGTGTGTGTGCTATGTGTATGTGTACATGCGTGCATGCATGTATGTGTGTATACCTAGGGATTGAACCCACGGGTGCTGTTACCACCAAACTACATCCTTATCCCTTTTTATTTTTTATTTTGATAAGGGTATAATTTGCCCAGCCTGGGCTCGAACTTGCAATCCCCCTGCCTCAGCCTCACAAGTAGCTGGTATTATAGGTGTGCACTACCATGCTTATGAGCTTCTTGAGAATGTGTGCCTGTTTTTCCACCCAAACACTTTTCACAGGCCTAGAATGTGCAATAGGCTCAACAAATTGTTCTTAAACTAAACAGAAAGATAGTGTGCTAGTTTTCTCTTGCACCACAAACTTAGTTAATTAAAACAACACAGACTTATTAACTATGGGTTAGAAGTCCAGGTTGGAATGGTTGGTTTCTCTACCATTTCAAAAGGCCAAAATCAAGGTATTGGCTGATTGGGCTTTTACTAGGAGGTTCTGGGAGGAAAACATTTCCAAACTCACTTAGGTCGTGAGCAGAATTAAGCTCCTGGTGGTTACATTGCTAGGGTTCTTGTTTTCCTTTTTGTCCTTAGTTTTTCGGGACTTTGAAAGTGGGCCCCTAGTATGATGCATTGAATCCTCATGCTTTAAAACTATCTCCTTTTTCCAACCAAAGACAATTCTCTGCTTCTAAGAACTCGTGATTGCACGGTGTCCACCAGTATAATCTCTGTTTTAAGGTCTATAACCTTAAATACATCAATAGAGTCTATTTTGCTGTGTAACAGTCACAGGCTCAAGGGATTTGGTCACGGACATATTTACAGTGGACATTATTTTGTCTACCACAATAGTAATTATGTACCCAGTCATGCAGGGATTATGACCATGGTTCTTAAACACATATACATTCTAGTGTCTCTCATTTGTGCAGGGAAATACAAAGAGATAAGGTTTACCTAGTGTCAGAAAGAAATGGGAACAGAAAAATGTCACAAACCCTTCAGCTTCCCCTCTTTCTTATGATCATCAGTACAGTTAGCCATCCCCTTTGTGTATCTATCCCTCTAAACCATCCATTCAACTAGTCATTCATTCATTCATGAACATTTGAGTACCAATTTTAAGTCTATGCAAGATTGAGAAATGAAGATGAAAATATGCTGCAAGAATGAATAACATCTCATTTCTCTCAGCTTATTTTCAATGTATTGAGGTCTACATCAAATTTTCTTAAATCCATGCTGTCTGTTGATGAGTTTGGCTTGTGTTGGTGATTTTTTCTTCTCTGCTTAGGGAATAATCTTTTTGGTATACTGTAGCTTTAAGCTCTGACCCAAGTGCTCAGTAAAGATATGTAATTTTGGTAATTACTGCCTAGCTCACTTCCTTCTGTGTGTATTTGGAGATCATTAATAAATAAATATTATTGTCTTAATTTTTAACTTTATTCAAATAAGTAAACAATTTATCAATTGCTTATTATTCTTTCCACAGCTATTCTGTGCACATACAAGGAAGCAGTTGTCTTGTATCTGGCATTAATTATATATATTTAGAGAATATTCCATAGCAAAATAGATGCTTTGCTACTCTATTCCTGTTTATAACTCCATTCCTTTTTATAACTCCACTCCTTTTTATGGCATGTCATTCCATGGTATGAATATACCAGTGTATTTACAAGTCTCATATTGGTGGACATTTGGATAGTTTTTACTTCCTGTGCTATTAAAATACTGTCATAGTAGAAAGTATCTTGTGCACATACTTCACACAAGTATAAATATACATATAGAATGTCTGTGCTGTAGTAGACACTGCCAAATCCTTCCCACAGAGCTTGTACCATCCACATTCCCACCAGCAGTTTGTGAGAGTGGCTTTCCCTCAACTCGGCCAACAAAGTTTATCATCAAACTTGATGCAGTTGACCAATCTGATATGTTAAAATGGCATTTCAATTTAAATTTGCACTTATCATATTAATAAATAATATTGGGCATCCTTTTGTGTGCAATATTGTTTAGAGTCATTGGTATCTATTTTTCTATAAACTATTCATTATCTTTTGTCCCTTTTTCTATTGAGTTGGGTTTTTTTCTTTTTGATTTGTTGTTAGTCTTTATATATTAGAAAAAGTAGTTTTGAGAATATTAAAGAAATATGGTTTTCTTTCAGTTTGACAATCTTTTTATTTTTAGTTTTTAATTGTACATGGATTTAATACCTTTATTTAATTTATTTATATGTGGTATTGAGATTGAGCCCAGTGCCTCCCTCATGCTAGGCAAGCACTCTACCACTGAGCCATAACCCCAGCCCTCAGTTTGGTAATCTTTTGACTTTCTTAAGTTCGTTTTTTCTCAGCACTGATGATCAAACCCAGGCCCTCACACATGCTAGGCAAATGCTCTACCACTGAGCTACATCCCCAGTGCTTTACTTAAGCTTTTCATATACACATTTAATATTAGATGGTTATATTTAGTTAATTTTTACATTTATGCCTTCTATGTTTTGTGTTATGGTTGGAAAGGCCTTCCTCATTCCAATATTATGAAAGAATTATGTAATGTTTCACCAACTATTTTAACTTTTTATTTTTGAAGTAAATATAGATTCACAGGCAGTTACAATGTTAATACAGAGAGATCCTGTACCCTTCACTCAGTTTTCTCCAAACATCAGGTACTTTCATAATTTCGTTTTATACTTTTAAATTATTGATCCACCTGAAATTTACTTTGTATGAGATAATGGATTCCAACTTATTTTTTTCAATTGGTTACTTATTGTCCTAACATTACTTATTAAATAATCCATATTTTCCTCAGCCATTTTAAGTGCACATGTATAAATCACATACTAAATTCCTATACATGCTGGTTAGTTTCTTAAATATTTAAGCTATCACAGTTGAGATAGAACATGCCATGTCATTGCTAATGTTTCTTTTTCCAAGAGACTCATGTGCAAATGGCCAGTGTTAGCCTCATTTCAAAATCCTGTTATGATATGGTGTAATTTGGCATATTTTTCTAGAATTGACTTTGTGGTATTATAGGTTGTGTTGAGATACAAGTGAATAAATGTTCCTTGCCCTCCAGAAGTTAGCTTAGCTTATTGATCCCATTTTATTAAGGTAAGCCTTTGAACTATGCACTGCTTAAGATTAATCATGCAATTAATTCTCATGAGGAATGTATATTATCCCCATTTGTAGTTAGAAAATTGAGACTCAGAAAAATGAAGGTTTCTCAGATCTTAGATCCTAGAGCAAGTTGGCAGAGTTCAGACTCGGGTTCTGGTCTTGTAACTTGTTTTTATCCCTTATCATTCCAGAACATGCCTCAGATCTGCCCAAGATGTCTTTTCACTCCATTGAACTGAGACAATAACTACCATAACTTTTGGTCTATTGCATAACTCCCCTGTTCCATCTCTACTTTAGCAAACCTAAAGGATCACACTATTTTCATTTAATTTAATTTTAAAATAAGCCTTATTGTGTAGATTTGAGATTTACAACATAATGTCTATTTTAAGTTCTTATCAAAGGAAGGGCTAAGCAAAGACAGTTGACTTCTACAGTGTTTTTCAGACGTCACTCTGAATAATGCAAAAGAAAAAATAAACTACTCATCTGCTTATTTAGTTGTCTGAATTTAAGGGGTAGATTTAGATCCTTCTTAAATTCTTTCCCAGCTGTTTGATTTTAGATCTGATTTTTATCTTGTTAGTATTTTCAATAATTTTATTTTTCCCTATAGAAGTGAGGGAACAAAAGCATTTAAAGAATGACAAGTATTTTCATGTGGGTTAGAGGAAAAACATGCTAGAAATTCATGAATCCAATCAAAAATTGTATTTGTTAGTGGAAGTCATGTAGGTTGATTATTGTATAATGTAACACTAGTCTTGGATTCAGTTCATCAGCTGAATTACATCAGCTTCCTGGCCTATCTTTAGAGGCCACCACTTAAAATTCCATAGGTGCTTTGTATTTGAGTCTATCAATTCACATACTCATAGTTTCCTATTACTATAGTGTAATCTATGTGATGTTTTTCATGGGATGGGAATTTTAGGATTTATAAATGTGGGGGAGGAGGAGAGAGCCTTCAGTTCTGCATTTTATGCTTACTAGTCAGAATTGCCCTGTAGCAGGATAAGATCTTCCAGAAGATTTTGCTTGCTTCTCTTAGAGAATATATCTTGTATGGGGTCTGTGTGGACAGCCCTTAAACTGGACAGTTTGGATACTTAAAGACATAAGTTGTTTAGTACGTTTCCTGGGAAGGAGTATGTTCTTAGGATCTGGTGAGTTAATGTAAGACCAGTCACACTCAAGAAACTGATCCATAAACTTGAATTCCAAGTCATTCATTCAAAATTGTCATATGTGTAAACAAAGCCATGATCAAGCAAAGGTGGGTCATTCTTCTCAGGAGATTCAGGTCTAGATGAGAAGGTTGCTTGATAAAATTAAAGCAGAGTGTTTGACCTGTTTTTCTCTTGAGATGATTCTCTTAAAAAAAACAAAAAACTTCACTCACAATACCTTCTAAGGCAGTGCTGATAAACCCTGGTGAGTACCTTACCAGCTATGTTTTGAAGACTTTGAGTTCATATTTACAGTTTTACAGTTCATATTCAGTTTTATATCACCTTCCCTAATTCCCACAGGACTGTCAGAACCTACTAAAGCCTATGTACCACATAATTATTTTTTAATGCATTACTTTTTTTTTTTCAGAGCTGGGGATCAAACCCAGGGCCTTATGCATGCTAGGCAAGTGCTATAACACTGAATTCCATTCCCAGTCCCATAATTTTTAAATTATTTATTGTTCATATGAAGGGTAGCACCTCATCATTATGAGCAGGTTGGCTGGCTTTCATTCCCAGTTCATAGGATGTATAGACCTGTCCCATAAAGACCTTTCACTCTGTGTTAACTTTCAGTCTGTGAATGTGGTGATTGACTTCTAGATTTTGTCCTTGAATTCAGAGATTCGTCTACTTGGGAACCTGAAATTTCCATTCCCTAGTCTGCTTTTTTTTAAAAAAAAAAAAAAAAGCAAAAAACAATATGTCTTTAGTTGTTGATAGACCTTTATTTTATTCACTTATTTATGTATGGTGCTGAGAATTGAACCCAGTGCCTCACACATACTAGGCAAGCATTCTGCCACTGAGCCACAACCTAGCCCCCTGAGTCCGCTTTTATTTTTTCCTGTGACTTTCTACATGGTAGACTAGCACTATTAGTAATAATGTGAATCACAAGCCATTTCAGGCTTAAAGGTTCGTGTGATTATCATTAAATAATCAGAGGCTGCTCAGCTAGATTATATTAACCTCTTTTATTGCCCAAGTTCACTGGGGTATGGCTGGGTTGTCATCCTAGTGCTTCCTTATCCTCTGAGTGGTCTGCTCAGACCTGAGAAGACTTTCTTGGCTTCTACCCCTTTTGGCCCCATTTTGTTGCTAAAGCATCCTGAACTTATGGTTATTGTAGAGCATGCACTGTGTATTCTGTTTACTTGGCTGTGAGCTCCAAGAAAGCAAACACTCTGTCTAGTTCACTTTTTAAAAACAGCTGTAATTGAGATACAATTCATGTACCATACAACTAACCCATTTAAAGCGTACAGTTCAGTAAGCTTTAGTACGTTCAAGGAGTTGTACAAACATCACCTCAATCAATTTTAGAAGATTTTTATCTCCCCAAGAAAAAATTCAATACCCACTAGCAGTCTTCTCACTCCACTCCCACCCCCAGCTCTCCACGCCTCGGCAACCTCCAGTCTTCTTTCTGTCTCTCTGGATTTGCCTGTTCTTAACATTTTGTATATGTGGTCTTTCATGACTCACTTTTTACTAAGCATAATATTTCAAAGTCTGTCTATGTGAAATTATCTCATGAATCCATACTTCATTCTTTTTTATTGCTGACTAATATTTCACTCTATGGATATCACATATTTATTGGCTCATTATTTGTGGGCATTTGGATTGTTTCCACTTTTTGACTTTTGTGAATAATGCTGCTATGACCATTCACATCCAAGTTTTTGTGTGGACTTGTGTTTTCAGTTTTCTTGGATATATCTAGGAGAATTGCTGGGTTAAATGTTAATTCTGTTTGATCCTGTGAGGAACTACCAAACTGTTTTCCACACTGGATATGATCATTTTTAAATCCTATCAGACATGTGTGAATATTCCAACTTTTCTGTGTCCTTGTCAATGCTTGTTATCATCTGTCTCTTTAATTTTAGCCGCCCTGGTCTGTAGTGGTTGTCTGGCTCACTTTAGAATCTCCATCACAGGGCCTACCATGGTATTAATAAGTGTTGATTGATTGGCCAAGCCTGTTTCCCTTCTTGTTATTCATGTCACCCTCCGCAATGGGAAGCTGCATGCTGTGGTGGAGGAAGGTGAACTCAAGTTCTGTTGAACTTTCAGCACCTGCTCAGTAACTTAATAGCTGTGTGATCTGGAGCAAGTTACCTCACTTCTCTGAGCTGCAGTTTCTTTATCTGTAAAATTAAGATAATGATATGTGTTTTATCTGGTTGCTCAGAGGATTGAGTGTAATAATGTGAATGGAGCATCTAGCACAGTGCCCAACCCAGGGCCTTCATTAACTGAGTGCTATTGTTATTCTCTTGGAAAACTTGGGCAGCAACTCTACTCCCTTGCCTCAGGAAATAGGGGCAGCAGTTGATTTTGGGAGAGGTTGCAAGGTCAGCTCCCTTTCCTTCTTTAGGAAAGCTCCCTGCAAATCTCCTCACGGAATCTGTTACCACCTCTTCCATTTTTGAGCAATATTCCAATGTGGCTGTTGAGGCTGAGGGGGAGACCTGTCATCTGTGGTTCTACGGCTGCTTTCTGATTTCTCCTTAAGCTTTGACTGACCTCTTTCATAGATTTGGTCATTTCTAGTAACTCATTATTAAAATTTTACTCTTTTCCTAACCACCAACTTAAAAAACTTTAATCAAGACAACGTTTTAATTGCATAAATCCCCAGTAATGAGGATTCTAGGTTGACACAGGTGGATTTGGGCTATGGAGAAACATCTTTCTGACTTGACAGAAAACTTATTTAGCTGAGCTCTTTCCTGTCGTCTGTCGTCTTGCCTTTGAACTTCTTGGATAATTTATGAAAGCAGAGGAACTGCTTTCATCTGTGGCACACAGTGGCAACGTTCCCATGGCAGGAAGTGTTTGTTCTTACAAATCTTATACATAGCGGTCACAAGGGAGGCCTTAATATCTTGCTTTACTTATTTGTGCATTTTTGTAATTTCATGATTGTTTCAGTGTTTTTACCTGAGAGCTAAGCAGCTTGGAGAAAAGGCTGAGACATACTTGCCCTGGGACCCTCATTACTCAGCCCTGATCTACCTGCCTGTCTGGTTGTAGCTGCCGCTTCTCCTTTTTACAAATTGTCAGATACTGTAACAGAATCTATAGCCTGGAGTCCCCCAAAGCCCTATTTCTGTTGATAGCAAAAATGTGATGGGAACAAAACCATTGGTGGCATTTGAGGTTGGAAGGGAGAACAAGCAGAAGGTGAGAAATAGCTTACTGAAGGAGGGAAAGAATTTAGAGAGTGATGGGAAGTAAATTGAATGTGGAGAGTGGAGTCAGATAACAGAGGCAAGAACTCAGGACTTGATGAGATTTCTAATAGGGGGCTATTGTTGGTTCTTGAGACGGGAGAAAAGATGATCAAAGTAGTATTTTATGATTATTTTTTTCTTATTATGAGATTAGCCCTAAGCGTGAATTTAAGGGATATATATATATATATATATATATATATAATCAATTTGATTTATATCAAATCAAAGGTCAACATATCTCATGTAAGCTTGATTTAGGTTATAATCCTACATTTTGTTTGGAATCACAAATTGATTTATATATTATTATATTATTATATATACATAATCAAGGCCAAGTGACTGTAGCATAGGTATGGAGTGTGGTCATGGCTGTTGGTTGTGAGGATGGAGGGGAAAGCTTCCGTCTAAGCATGAGCACTCAGGCTGGAGATGGAAGAGTACAGTCAAAGATGATTCCAGTGCTTTGGATCAAAAAAAAAAAAAAAAGTGAAGGCATTAAGACCTGTAGAAATGGCAGTGAAAGAGGCCCACTGGTTAAAGACAGAAGTTGGGCAAGATGAGCTCCTTTAGGGATTAGTACAGTTTCCTGTGACCATGGAATGTCCAAGTTATGATATTTATTGACAGTTGAAAATACTGGACTCCAGCATGAGTAAAAGGTTGAGGCTTAGAGTGTAGATTGGGGGTCATTACTGTAGTATTAGAAATGAGTAGATAAAGAGGGAAAAAAGTCCCGAGATTCCAAGGAGACCCTCCCTGCCAGTGCAAGAATTAAAAAAAAAAGCAGCAGCCAACAGCCCAGGAAGGACTGAAGGATGGAAGGGCATGAGGCCACTCAGAAGAGTGCTATGTTCTGAAAGCCAAGGCCAGAGACTGAGCAAGGAAGTAGAGGTCAGCAATGTGGGGCTGCAGGAAAATCAGGGTAGATAAGAACTCAGGAGAGAAGCCTTTGGGCCTAGAAAGAAGGAGGTCCCTAACCTTTGCATAGAGCTCCAGTGAGAGAGATACCTTTAATCAAGCAAGATGGTTATCTGAGGACATTGACACCTTCCATGGCATCCCTTAGAGATGCTGTGGTCTAGAGTCCTCTCTGTGCTGAATCCCAAATACCAAATGTGCCTAAGAACAATCCCTCGCCCTTATTTCATTACCATCTGCCTATTCTTTCTTTATTTTTTTTTCTAATTAAGTTTAGCAGCTTATCTGATCTGATTTGGAGAGGAGCTTGTCACTATGGTCACTGATTGAATGTTTTCTTATTCCAACATACATTTTCTGATGAAAATTAAATACATATTGAACAGTAAGTTTGGTTCTCTATTATCAAATGTATCAGCAAGGATCCCTGTATTACTTTGTATATTTTTCTTTCCCCTCAAGATTTTATTATTTATATATTTCTCTCTCTTTTTTTCTTTTTCTAGGACTTGTTATACATTAAGATTAAGACAAGATAAATAGAAAATTATTCTTAGTAGAAAATAGAGCAGTGCTGGTTTTCTAGTAAAGGTAGTATAGCTGTCATGACTTGGGGAAGGGATTTCAGAGGGTTCCTGAAAGAATTTGCATTGGTATAACCTGAAAACCATCTAAGAGTTCTATAAGTGATGTTAGATGAGAAATAGAAGGTCAACATACCTTATGTAAGCTTGATTTAGGGTTATAATCCTACATTTTATTTGGAATCACAAATTCTACACTTCAGATGACAAATTTGAAGAAATCCAATAAATATTGCTCTTGTCGTCTGTGGGATAAAAGTGAGAGTAAAGGTAAAACCTTTTGTAGTTTAAATGGTGTGACTTAGTGGTCAGACTGCATTTTTATATAATGATTGACTATCTGAGATAAGAAACTCTAAAAGAAAAAAGTTCTAGATAACAAAAGATTAGTGTTTTTATCCTTTAACTATGTGGATATCAGACATTTGGAAATTTGTTGGGTGATAGTATCTCCTCTGGTAAGCTATTCTGAAAATATGCTATTAGGCTTTAATTACTCTGGAGAGTCTGTAATTTATGCCAAAAATTTTTAATAGCATTTAGTTCACTTTAAATTTTTTTAGACGTAGCTGGGCACAATAGTGCATACCTGTCATCCCAGCTACTCTAGAGGCCATGGCAGGAAGGAACACAAGTTCAAGGCCAGCGTAGGCAACTTAGCTAGTCCTGTCTCAAAATTTAAAACATTAAAAAGGGCTGGAGACATAGATCAGTGGTGGAATGCCCCTCAGTTCAATCCCCAGTACCACAAAGTAAATAAACTAAACTAAACTAAATAAAACACTTTAAGATATAATCTGGATTTATGTTTGGCCTAATTAGTAATATACAGTAAACAAAGGATGAAAGAACATGCACTTAAACTAATTATGAATTATCATGAAATTTTCACAGAATTTACATTAGCAATAACGAGGAGCATATTTCTGCACAATTCTGTTTGTAACAATATAAAATTTCAGTATCTTTTTGCATTTTTGCAAGTAAATCTCAACATGGAAGCCAGTACCAATTTGGCTGATGAGTTGCCTGAACTGATCAAGATAGCTCTGTCCCTCTGGTGTTATTCCAAGTTTTCTGATGCCTCGATTGAATTTTTCTGCTCTATCAAAAGGATACTAGAGAGATAATTTTAAGACTACCTTTAGACCCCTAAACCAGAAAATGCCTACTAAATCAATCACGGCAAAAACTTTCCTGTCTAATTTTGTATCTCATCATGCCTTCAAAAATATACCAGTCAAGTCTAATGACATAAAAGTTGTGTAAAAAAAAAAAAAACTACTAACATTCAGTTTTGTTTTTTTTTTTTTCTTTTTGGTATTAAAGGTATGCCACTAAATAAATTTTACATCACAAATTACTAGTGTCCTGACACCTCAAAACTCTTATCAGATTGAAAAAGAACCTTATTCATCCTAGAAACATTTGTTTCTAGATGTGTCAAGTTTCTGTGGGCTAAATAGGTATCTGATATTTATGAACATTCTTTTCCAATGAAAACACATCAGGTGGCTTAAAATTCCTAGGTGCCATCAATAATCAAACAACTTTTTAAAGTTAGAGACATATGTGTTAGGATGCTACCCTTAGCACCATTTATAAAAATGAAAAATGAGGGGGAAAAGATTCATCAATATAAAATTAAGTAAGTTATTATCTCTATACTACCAACTATTAAAAATAATTAGATCTATAGGTACTGATATTTTATGAGTATACTGCAGAAGAATGTGTATAACATCACTCCATTTTTGCTATAAAAAAGAAAGATGTGGGGCTGGGGATGTGGCTCAAGCGGTAGCGCACTCGCCTGGCATGCGTGAGGCCTGAGTTCGATCCTCAGCACCACATACAAACAAAGATGTTGTGTCCGCCGAGAACTAAAAAATAAATATTAAAAAAATTCTCTCTCTCTCTCTCTCTCTCTCTCTCTCTCTCTCTCTCTCTAAAAAAAAAGAAAGATGTATAAATGTGTGTAATTATATGTGTCTACTGTGAAGATATTGTGAAGGGTATAACACAGCACTGCTAACAGCCACTGTCTCCAGAAAATGGAATTGAGAGGAAGAAAATGAGGGAGGATAGTATATATACTTTACATGGCTTAAATGTTTCAAAATTATGTTTTTATATTATTTTAAAATTTTATAAAAGTAAACCTGGCTACATTGATTATTTTATTTTTCCTTATGCTTAAGCACACAGAGAATGCAAAGATTAGGAAATTATAAGGGAAAAGACAAAGGAACTTGGAGGTCAGATGTAGATAACATGTGAAAAATTAATAAAGAAAGAAAAACCCCACAGAGATCTAAATAATGTATTGTAGCATAAACATTAGCCATGTACGGCACACAGCTGAATCAAAGTACCTAACAGCAAATATGTAGCGTACCTTATGGTCATTTTGGTCCTTGATTTCCCTGAAAAACCGAATATCTTTAATCAATCTGGACTTGATATGTTCATCATACATAAACTGACTAAATATATAGAACTTCTTTTTCAAAAATTGGTAAGTGAAATTAACCTATAAAATTAAAATTAAAAAAAAGTTAAATTAAAAAATTAATTTTAGGTCAATATTACCAAATAACAATGATCTAAAAAGTACTATTTTAAAATTCAACTTATTTTGGACCTGAAATATTTAAATAATGAAGCTTTTTATTGCCTAAGTTTATAGAACTTTCTACAGGCTTCTCATATTTTTACTAAAAAAAGGAGAAAAAAGTGTACAATATTCTCATGACAGGATTAAAAGCAGTAATGGGAAACACAAAACCAGACAGAAGCCCCTAGCTTTTAGGTCATACACCAGTAAGAAGTTCCTATGTTGATCCATCATTAAGATTACTTATTACTAATATGCACAGCTAGAATGAAACTGAAGTGAGAAACATGATGCTCCTTGAAGATTCCTCAAGGACGATATTAAACATTTAATTATCTGTAAGCATTTTTAATGCCTTTTATACACAAAGCAATATGCTATTCTCATGCTAGATGCAGTCCTTGTCCTCATGAGGTTATATTCTAGCAGGAGTGACAGATGTTTTAAACAAGTTCTGTTTAATAAGTTGTTATATTTCAACTGCAATAATTTCTAAAAATGAGAAGTATGAGTGCTTTGAGAATGAATAACAAAAGGCCTGAAGTAGATTCAGAATCTTCTGACAAAGTGAAAGTTGAGCTGGGATTGAACTAAAATAATATAACATTAATTCTAACCTACAAAATGGAAGCCCCATACTCATTTCCATTCCCATGACTCTCAGATACAACAAATGGTTTGGACAAATTTAAGCCCTTTTTACTGAATCTTCATTTACCCAGTTATAGAAATGGGTCCTTCCTCTAAACTTACATTGTGGCTTAAACTTTGTACTCTCCCTGCTCTGTGTCTGTTTCTTTGCTTTTTATCTCCTTTGTGGTCTTTTCTTTGTCCTTCTACTCTTCATAGTAACTCTGCCACTCTGATTCTCACTTTCCTCTGCTCACTTTATCATCACACATCAGTAACCTACATTCATTAGTAAGATTAACTGATTTTCAATATTCCTCTACTAGGAAATGTCTGTTTTTCTCACCCTAGTGCCAGAGGCACATAAAATACACTGGTAATACTTGTTACATGAATGAGTCTGTGGTAGATGATAGAAGGTAAGGAAGAGTTTATCCTCAAAAGTTCATTTATCATGAAAGGTTTCAGACATGATTTCTACATGGATGATTCCTTATTTTAAATTTAAAACTCTGACTACACAGATCTCATTTCTATACTGGTAACCATTAAAATAGAGCCTCAATCACACTCATCGGCTCTAAAACTTCAAAGCATTCCCTACTATATACTAAAATGATCCCAACTTAACTTTCCAATCTTCTTCCTATTCCCTCACTCCAAAGATATTTAATATTTTACTACTTAAGCATTCACAATTTTTTCCTCTTCAGGAGAAATTATGCTAAAAGTGAGGTAAATTCAAAGATCTCTTTCTTCAGAAAGGGAAAAACAGCACGCACATTTAAAAGATTTCCTCAAGTGAATGAATGTCCATTTCTAAGAGTAAAATATTTTTAGTAAATTCATAATTATATGGATATTAAATAATTAGTAGCCCCTCCACGTAAAGGATATAAATGACCTTAAACTACTATCAGTGATTAACTTTTTAATTAACTTCCAGAGAATATCAGAATCAACATACATATGGACGTCCTCAAAACTACAGTGCTATTTATAATGATGATGCTGTGATGTCTGTTAAGGAGCCTTTTATAAGCAAAACTCCCATCACATCGAATACAATTTAGTGCCAAATATTTTTAATTATACTACCAGAAAAAAAATGGAAATTCAGCTATAATATCAACAAGTAGTAATGCGTATTTGCCAGAATATTCTATAAGAAAATTATCTTCCAACCTATTAAATTAAGCAGGGGTCTAAGTACCTACCAACCCACCCCAGTCCCCCACTAAAAGTGCACTTACTGTGGTATTCATGATTCCTGTGCCATGTGTACGAATTGAATTAGCAATATGCCAAATATTAATAGTATTCAAATGTTTGTTATTGCTTGTTCGTTCAATAAAAATCTACAATGAAACAAATTTAATCAGTTATCCAAAGAAAATTTTAGAATTGGTTTCATTAATTTAACTGGGAAGCCATTCAAGAAGATAGTACAACCAAGTCGCATCAAAGCAATAAACAAGATCTCTAAACATTCATTTTGTTTTGAATATTTTACTAATTTTTGGCCTTGAGAATCAATTCCTTGTGCCTTGTCTTCCACTTAAATAACCACTCACATTTAAAAAAAAATTCTTAAACCTACTTACCTGATTGTTGAGATTATAGAGGTATCGAGACACAAATATATGAATGTTTCTCATGATTTCCAAAACATCAAGGCCCTACAACATAATCCACATAAGTTCTATAATTATAAATTTAAATAATCAAAATTATATCAATACAGTGACACTGATTATATTAAGCTTCCCAATATTTTGAAACTATTTTAAGAAACTACATAAAAAGTATGACCAAAGGTATAAGAGCCTTCTGACATATATAATCAGAACTACCTCTTTGAGAAAGCCTTGTTGATTATGATTTTACCTCTTCTAGGTGAACAGAAGTTCAAATAATCAAAGATGATGACCCACCATCATTTCCCCACCATCCTTGAAAATACCTATTTGTCTTTCCAAGGATATTACTCACATTTTTTTATATAAACTAATGAACAGATTCTAAATGGTATTCACAGGATATACTATGTTTGTAAAATGCATACTATGTTTCAGCTACTATGCAAAGTTCTTTTACAAAGGATTATTCTAAATTCCACAGGTGAAGAAAATGAAGCTAAGGAAGTTCTTTAGGGTCACAAGTCACGAAGAGCCAGAACCCTGGGATTTAAGAAAGCCTAACTCCAAATTAGACACCTTTTAATGCACAAGTTCTCTACTGAGATTCCTTCATTCTTCAGACACAGTATTACTCTATACACCCAATGGTATACCATCTACATTTTTCTCTGCTTTTCTAATTATGGCTTAAAGTAGCATTACAATACCTCTAGTTTCAGTTATAGTTTTTTATTGTGTTCTAATCTAAAAATTTGTTCACACCTTTTTACTCTACACCAAATGCTGCTTTGCACTCATTTTAAGAGCAAATACATTCGTAATTCTATAAAATTAACCACTTTCCTAAGACACTAATGCCTAAGTTTAAAATCCTTAAATATGACCCTGAGTAAACTATTTGCAATTCTGAAGACACCTAGTATGTTTGTGAAATTTATATACATCACCAACACTCAACAAATCTGGGTGCACCCAGGAAGCCGCTAGTAAATTCTTTCATAAAGTCAAATAGTGGCATCTAATTTCTCACTCTTCTCACGTATGAGGTTTTATACAGAAAATATTTTCTTTGAAAAAAAACACACACACGTAGTAAAAAGTAAGAAGAAAAGACTTCCTAAAGAAATATTGTTATATTACAGTCAGATTATGTTAGGAGTACATTATACACACCTGTTCCAAAGTCTGACTAGGAAGATGTGCCTCTGTCATAACCAATCCATAACGTTGAGTAGCTAAATTTCTCATTTCACTGTACGTGGCCCAATCATGAAGGGCTACTGTTGTGAGATTGTAGAAAGTCTTGTCTAGGTAGTGAGTTACATAAGCTACCAGAAAAAACAAATTCCAAACAATTTTTGAATCATAAAAACAGCAGAAAAGGAACTAGAAAGGAAAAAAAAAAACAATACTTGTCTTTGAATATTATATTTCTTCCTTTAAGATAAGGTACTAGGAAATAACCACAAAGGAGTTACAGAATAAATTAGCACATACCAAAAATAATTCCCTCAAGGTGTTATTTCTTCTTTCATAGTTTATTAAAGAGATATAGGATATGAATTAAGAAGGAAAAAAACTCACCTCGAATGTCAATGAATCGATTGAAAAACCTAATTGGATTTAGCGAGAAAAAAAGAGCCAGGTCTTTCATGCCAACTTTGAAAGGGTTTCGGTCATCCAGCTTTAAATGAGTATGCACAGAAAGTCTCAGATCCTTCTCTATTTCTTTGCACAACTTGTCCAACAAATGCTGTTCAGAGATGAATTGATAGTTTAATTTTTCAAAATGATATCCCAATTGTATTGTTTCTCTATATGACTATGTTTTGAGAGTTTATAATCAGTGCATTGAAGAAAAAAATTATCAAAATAGTTTTGTTTAGGATTCTAAATACATCATGATAATTTTTTTTAATTGGAAAATGGAAAATTATTTTGCTCATTTTATACCAATAATTTTAGAGGGAGAGGGCCAGGGAGAAATTATCTAATTGTCAAACCTTTATTTTCATTAATATTTTAAATTTAGCTAACAAGAAAACTAAAAAAGCAATAGCTTCACAATAAGGAACATGAATATGTAATATAAGCATAAAATTTATGGGAACAGCAACAAAGGAGGAAAAACCCCACAAATATGCAAGTGAGAAAAGAAAAGAAATCTTTCTGATCTACCACAGAGTTCTAAATACTGGACATGTATTTCATTTTCTAAATAAAAATATTTATGGGTTGGGGATATAGATCAGTAGGAGACACCTGCCTGCCTAGTATATGCAAGGCCCTGGGTTTGAAGGAAGAAAAAAAGAAAGGAAAGTAGGAAAGGAGGGAGGGAGAAAAAGATGAGGAAGGAAGACATGGAGAGGAAGGAAGGAAAAAAGGGAGGGAGGGAAAAAGAGAGAATATTTTTAATTCAAAAAATTACATAAAATTTTCCTAATTTCATCAAACCCACATAGGTTTACACTGTAAAGTTGACTCATTTTTAGTTCTTCCCTCCAAATAAAACATCACTAGATGGAAATTTGATTTTAAAGGTATCAGTGTTTATTATAAACACTAAAACAGGAAACACGATATATTGCAGTCAAATTGTTATGCAAATCTTTTAAATAATTCTCTCCTCTAAGATACTCTTCATATGAAATTCAATAAAATATTAATAGTAAAATTGCCTTAACTGTACTATCAGCAGCATTCAACATTCAAACACATTTTATGTATACATTCTTCTAATTAATACAAATTTAAATTCGAACACACTGTTTGCTAAATTAAAAATTTCCAAATTCCTAGTCTGATTTCTAAAATGATTATGAATTACAGACTATTTAGCATAATAGTGATATTATAACTAAAAATAGTTCCTTTGCTCTATACAATGATTTATAAAGAGTAATTTTTGACTCAATGGAAGTCTGTTTCAATTCAAAATTTTTTTTCAAACACTGCATTCCAAAACATTATTTAATCCTTTTCAATCTCAAATATGGTCTTACCTCATTTAAAATTTCCATAATTTCCTTGTCATAGCAATCCAGGAGAATCTCATAGGACTCTAAATGCCTTGCATGCATCATAGCCGGCACACAGTCTCATAAAGCACTGAACATGTACTAACAGAACCAAAAAATCTCATTAATATATTATAAAACAAATATTTTACTATGGCATAAAGTGAAAGCATTTCTATTTCTGGTGCTGAACACGTCAATTTTATTCTTCCTAAATATTAACACATACACAGGCACATACACACACCCAATTCCCTGCTCTTTTACAGATTTTACAATGAAAGTACAAATAAAAACTTGAATTCTCATGTCCTTACTTTCACTCTATTATTAGTGAAAAGAAATTTTTTTTCAAATGAGAGGGGGGAAAAAAAACTGATGTCTGGTTCTCATGTGGTCCTGTATAATTTGATGACATTACAAACTAAATTTTCAATTCAGAAATCCCAGGGAAATATCAAAGAAGCAGAAAAAAATTATTTTTTTATACATTAGCAGAAAGAATACTTTAAATTTTTTCTACATTAACAGTAATACTGAGTGACAAAAAGAAGAGGAAAAAACAGAAGAAAAATGCAGTATTAGCAGTAAAATATATAAGGAAAAAAAATCTAAACATCCACCTGTCTATATATAGTCTTATGAAGTGGAATTACAGAATATTTTCATTTACTATGTTACTTATTTCTGGAACGCTTGGATTTTAAAACTGAATACTATCAAGATACTGGCCAAATTTTGTTACGCTGTGTGCATGTACAAATATGAAACAACATATCCCATAATTACATACATCTATAATGCACCAATAAGAAAATGTGGAAGAAAAAAAACTCTGAATACTATGGAATTATTTTTGTAAATAAGAATAAAATGTATTTTAAATATCTAGTTATATCCAAAATCTTTTCAATCTACTCAAAAAATAAGTTCCAAATTCATACCTTCTTACAAATATCCAACAAAGACTTATAAAACTTTTTATCAACAGTTCGAAAAATTCGAAAGTGCAGTACAAAGAGTCCACAAATTCCAACATACTTGTCTCTCTGGTCAATTTCAGAAGGTTCTCCTTATAAAATAATAACACAAGAGAAAAATACACTTAAATTATGTTTATAAGGCAATGCAAACTTTGCAAACAAAAACCCCAAAATGTGATCTATATTACCAAGTTTGGCTTCTACATTTGCAAAAATTGAGCGAATACTATGTGCAAATTCTTCAGCAAAAGTGCTATTCTTTGACACAGATACTCCACCGTTGAGAGAATCAAACTGTTGTTCTATACAGGCCTATACAGGAGATATTTAAAGAGAAATTGAGGCTCTTAATCATAAAGAATCAAACATTTAAAATATATGATAAACACCTATAGTTATCATTTTAATATTATTAAAACTGAAACACAGATTCTTACTTTAGTACCTAAGTCCTCTTGACTGAAAAATGTGTATATACTTATACATCTGACTACAATTATGTGAAAGTAATAAAACTAAACCCCAAATATCTAATTCTGGATAAACAGATATCCAAAATGATGCTTAAGAGGTGTACAGAAGATATTTCTGATGACACACTGGGAAGCATGTTTTTATTTTACTTTGCACTCTCAAGGGTAGAACCTGTATTTTTTTCTGTTTACATTTGCTTTCCTAGCACTTTATTATAGTATGTGTGGAAATATCCCCTGGCAAAAGAATAAATATCAAAAATAGTTACCTTCTGAATCTAATGAACAGTTAAATTATAAAAACAAAAGCTGGGATTACTCTATTTAAATTGTGATCATGAGCAATATAAATTAAAAGTTACCCCGAAGCACATGTAAAACAGAATATAATCCAATCTCTTGGGGACACTACCTAAGTCAGACCTCTCCAATAGAACTTCCTGTGATGATGGAAACATTCTGATTATGTGCTATCTGATTAACAGTTTGCCAAGAATTACATGTGACTATTAGGTAATGGTAATACCTAAATGTAGCTATTATGACTAAGAAAGTGATTTTTAGGGCTAATGAGATAGCTCATACTAGGCCTTGGTTTGATCCCCAGCACCAGAAAAAAAATAGGAAGTAATTAATGTATGCAGAATTTAAACATCTGTAGAAGGTACTAAATGAACTGTGCAGACTCAACATTATATTCCTTGAGCCTAGGATGAATTCATCAGACTTTTTTTTAATGGTTTTTTAGTTATACATGGACACAATATCTTTATTTTGTTTATTTATTTTTATGTGGTGCTGAGGATCGAACCCAGGGTCTCTCATGTGTGAGGCGAACACTCTACCACTGAGCCACAACCCCAAGCCCTCATCAGACTTTTTTAAGGTAGTTTTACAAACCTAAATCTAGAGGTATTTAACAACAAACAATATGTATTTAACAATAAAAAATATTTAACACAAACACTTAAATCTTAGTCCTTAATTTTCTCCTTTTACATACTTTAAAAGAAAACCCTCACCCCTAGTACAATCAATACACTTTTTTGTTTACTACTAGATACCAAAATAGTTATCAATTAATACACTAACAATGATTTTAAGTCAAAGCACTTTTTAAAGAAAAACAAACTCAACAGTATTCAAAAAATTCTTAGCTGAGTTAACTAATACAAGCTCATTGGTTATAGCCTGATACAGCTCTACTCACCTGAAATATCAGGCCATCAAGTAACTGCCCTTCTAGTTTTAACAAGAACTTTTCAAATGGCTTTAGTTTTTCTTCCTGAATTCCAAATTTGGAAGGGTTGTGATGTACAGACTTCAGTAACCTTGTAGAAAAGCAGGAAAAAGATCTTAAATCTACTTAAATGAATTATTAAAAACTCAAAACTTTTTCCTCATTCTTATTTGGCGCTATACATTTGAAAATTTGAGCAGAATAATCCTCATACATGAAATTTTCTTTTGCTTCTTTATATCATCTTAAATTCAGATGCCTGGAGCTCTGTATATACCAGATATTTAGTGAATATTTATACATTGAATAAAACATAAAATAAAGTTTTAGAGCATGTAATAAAATGAAGCCAATTCAGAGGAAAAAAACATCACTTGAATAGAGTCCAAAGAAAAAAATAAATCAGAGTCCTAAGGCAGGTAAAGTAACATTTGACTCTTCTTAAGAATGAGGATGCTTGCCAGGTACACCTTAAATCCCACTGGCTCAGGAGGCTAAAGCAGGAGAATTGCAAGTTCGAAGCCAGCCTCAGCAACTTAGTGAGGACTTGAGCAACTGAGAAGACCCTGCCTCAAAATAAAAAAAAAAAAATTTTAAAAGGGCTGGGGATGTGACTCAGTGCTAAGTGCCCCTGGATTCAATCCCTGATACAAAAACAAAATGAATGAATATGCTTTATATAGGTTTATCATGCCCTCAGACAAATCCATCTGAAATTAAGCAACAGTACTATCTTCATAAATGTAAGAGAATAAAGTTATTTTAATTGATGTACCTTTTGTACATAGTCCAGTGGTCTTTCAGTGTGATATGATTATCAATAATTTCATCCAGAGTGATTAAAACTGTCAGCAGTTCTCCCAAGTGCTCATACATAGTCTGTCAAAAAACCTTTAATGATTATCATTTAGTCACTAGTTAGAAATTAAGCCTTATATAGATTTTTAAAGTAAAATATTTGGGCTAATTACTGAATTAGTTTAAGCAGGGGGGTAACATCAGTTTATTAAACTACAGGTTTGATCCTCAAATGAGACTATCAGTCTTAAATAGAGAACCCTTTGCCCAATATTTCTTCCTTAATTATGACATTTTGCAGATTTATTGATTTATTTCACTGATCAAAGAGACTATGAAGAATGTGTACTGGGCCACAACCAGGAAAACTAAAAATAACAGTGATAGTAAGTAATGCCTCATCAACTACACAAGTGAAAAGAGAATATGAAAAAAAAATCCTATAAGAATCTTGGTATGATTGTTACACTTCCTAATCACACATACTCCAAAGTAAAACACAGTAAAAATGAGCTTTACTGGTCAAGTTAAATTACCTGAAAATGAACTCCAGTTGTCTCTATAATTTGGGGGGCAATCCTATAATAAAATAACACCCAAGTTAAAAAAAATTGCTTTTTTTAAAGAAACAGTTCATTCTTATTTTAAAGAATATACACATTAGCAGAAGCTCTTAGAATTTTAATATGCACTCATCTTAAGGCTTCAGTCATTAAAATTTAAGAGATCTAAGAAATTACTACCATGTTCCTCTCTCCTAAGAAGGGAACTGACGTATGCATTCAGACTGCTATCCCTGTGTACTCACAGGAAGGGACATGACAACACGTGGCCCATGAATAATCCTAGCGATTTAAACCTAAAAGATATATCCTGGATAATGACAGAAATAACAAAACTAAAACTATTAGAATTCTTCAATTATCAGCTAGGCTCTTTGTATCCTAACCGAAGTGGTATTTTGGAACTAGGCCTCTCTTTGGTCAGATTGATTTCTTGTTCTTATTCCTACTGAAAAACATACTTCTAAGATTATACTAAAGTCAAAAGCCACAGAAAATTCATTTCACTTCCTTCCTAAACATCCAATTTACTCAACAATAAATAATTTATGATAGTATTTATATGTTAAAATACATATAGATATTTCAAAGAACACATTTTTTAAAATAAAGAGAAAATTCAAATCAATTTCATCCTTCAGGGTCGAGGTGGGGCTGGGAGAGACGGGGAGCTATACTCTCACTCTCCCCTGACACAGGGATAACTTCACTGATAAGCCAGAACAAAAAAGTACCTGATAAGAAATGCTTGAGAATGAGAGTAAAAACATTCTACCCATTTATGAAGAGTTAAGGTACATTTAGAACAATGAATTAATGAATTAGAGTTAAGGTATACTTAGAACACATTTAGAACAATGAATCAACTGATGACCAAAGTAACAGTGCCAAAGTTGCCATGGAATCTTAATAAATAACTTCTATGGGCCTCATATATCTCTTCTTATCATTAAGAGTGCTAGTCAAGGGGCTGGGGTTGTGGCTCAGTGGTAGAACGCTTGTCTAGCACATGTGAGGCACTAGGTTTGATCCTCAGCACCATATAAAAATAGATAAATAAAAGTATTATGTCCATCTACAACTAAAAATTAAAAAAATTAAAAAGAGCCCTAGTCAAACATCTAAACAAAATTACTGTAGGGATATAATTAAATAGTAAATGTGAGAAAATGTTTAAGTATAAAGAATTAATCAAATGGTAGATATTATTGTGTGGTAGTAAGAATAGCAAACGCTCTAGGAAAACTTGATCACGTTTCTCAATTTAGGATAGTGGTCCCTAAATTTGTAAGATTATAGGACTACAAAATTTTTTCAGTATAGATTCCTTAACTCCACTCCTCAGGACCCCTGATTTTAAGAAAAAAAGTCTCATGAATCAGGAAACTACTAATGTAGATAAGAAAGGAGTGAAGAGAGAATATAGTGCAAGAATAAATTCCACATTAGTTTTTTTCTATATGGTCAAATTTCTTCTAAGTTTTTTTTTTTTTCTGGTTGACATTCTCATTCAGACAAATAATGGGGTCATGCACTATGGTAGAGATTGTGCTTATTAACTTATGTAATGTACCCATAAGTAGCACTTAAAACATCGTAAGCATTCAAAGAATGCTGAATAAATAAGTGAATAAAAAACTATTTCAGATGTTTAGTTTTTTAAAAGACATTTCCTGTATCTCTAATATAAAAGCAAAAACATATGTAAAATCCATTACTTGTTACTGATATAGAGGGCGGCCAACTGATGGACTACATTCATCACCACTTCATAGCATCTCGTAACAAAACAAGACAGTTCCTGAAATGATAAGTTGAGTATGTTTTACAAAATTGCCTTTAAATGTCATCTTTTTAAACTAATTTTTATGGTAAAGAATCTTTGAAAAATAATCACTTTCTAGTAAAATATCCAATTACCCACAAGTCAAATAACTTCAGCATTCCTCAAGCAATCAATTAACTCACTTCCTGCATCCCAGGCCATTCCTAGTTCTGTTCCCACTGCACTTCATTCATACTTCTATTTTAAGTCTAATTGTTCTAGCTATTCATATAACATCGAAGTGGGATTCACTCCGTCTTTGAATATCTATTGCGTAGCATGGTAGCTAACACTGAATTATTGCTCAGCATGAATGAAGGAGCTCAAAGGCTGCCAGTTTTGGAAAATAGGAAGATGAGAGAAGGGGTCTAGAAATCACTTCAAATATTAAGTACCTTTATAATCTATAAGTGGGCTTGGCACACAATAAGTGAAGTATCAATTACTCCAGGGTTGTGCTTGTCATTAAACAATAAATTCACATCTGTTGTATCTCAGACCTCGACTTTTAAACCCATAGAAAGTGTGTATCTAAAATATTTAAAATCTGATTAAATTTAAAACTATTTTAAATTTTAAGCTCTATGAGGGCAGCAATTTTTGTTGGTTTTATGTACTGTTGTATCCTCAGCACTAAGAGTAGGTGTATAGACATCACAAAGTGTATTTACACAAATCAATACAGCTATAACACCACTAAGCAATATAATCTTATGGGAATACTGTTGTAAATTCAGTCCTCTGTTGACCGAAACAGTTACATGGCACATGACTGTATGTGCAATTATATTAAAATGCATTTTTTCCTTAAAAAATGCATGATGACACAAAATATTTTAAAGAATTATAAAATGATAAATCAAGAAAATGCCAACTAGAACAGAGTTGAGGCAGCCATATTACTATCAAACAAAACAGATTTTATGAGTATTACTATAGCTAATCACTACACAGGTTGAACATCCTTTATCTGAAATGCTTGGAACCAGATTTGTGCTTTGGCTGGAATACCTGAGAATATTTGCATATACATAATGAGATATCCAGGGGATGGGAACCAAGTCTAAATATGAAATTCATTTGTTTCATATACCCCTTATACACATAGCCTGCAGGCAACTGGATACAGTATTTTTATTAATCTGGGTTATGATATTTTCTACTTGTGATTGTCACATCAGTGCTCAAATGGTTTCAGATTTTGGAGCTGAATGTTTTAGTATTTTGGGATAGGAGATTCTCAACCTGTATATGTAACATATATTTACACAAATATGTATATAATGTTTTTTAGTTGTCAATGGATCTTTATTTTATTTATTCATATGTGGTGCTGAGAATTGAACCCAGTGCCTCCCACATGCTAGGTAAGCGCTCTACCACTGAGCCACAACCCCAGCCCCCACAATTATATATTATATAATTATTATCATAGCTTAAGAGTCACCTCATAGCAATAAAAGATTAAATTTATCAGGAATCATTAAAAATTCTAAATTTGTATACACAGGATAAAATATCTGCAAATTAAGAAATGCAAATTTGATAAAACTAAGGGGAGAAACTGACACATTTACTGAAACCCTATAAACTATATTTTTTAGACACTTTCCTATCCAGAAGACCTCCTGTTAGATTCTGCCAATAAGAGATTAGGAGGCAGGAAGAGGACATGCTTTCAATTTTTTGCTATTTTTATCAAGATACCTATGTAAGAGCACCTCACCCCAACAATGGAAGCTTGCACCAGTATCCAGTTTCTTTCAGCACTTCAAATATAACCTCAAACCACCCTCTCAAGGTACCATCACAGGCAGGGCCAAATCCTCAGGGATATGAACACCAATTCCACATGGTTATTTCAAGCTCCTAGATTCTGGAAAACCCAACTTTTTCCTTCTGTTCCCTTGATGTTGAGGTCATATCTACTTCCTTTGGATTACCTATTTTGTTCTTTCAGTCCTCTAATTCCTGTGTAACCAATTCTTTATATTAAATACCCTCTTTTAAAAATATTATTGTGTATATCTAAGGTATGCAACATAATTAGTTTTTTGTCAAATGCAGCTAAAATCTACTCATTTAAAACAATTCCATATAAAATTTTATTGCTTATTGCCCCCATGTGGTAAATTAAGATTTCTAGACTTCTTGCTACACTATTTGCCATTTTGTAACCTCTGATCTAGATCTTTTGAAGGACCTTCTGTGATTTGTTTTCTAGATAAGACCTTGAATAACACATACCATCATCAACAAAGTGCTCTCAATTAGGTCAAGTAGACACCCCAGAAAGAAATTATAAGGATTCGAACCATATATTTGCATGCACAATTTGATAAAACATATCAAGTCTTATATCCAACAATCAGAAGGGAGGTGGAACTATGGATATTTTTTCTTTAGTCCTGATTTTTGTTTTTGTCACTTTGTGCATTATTGTATGCTCTCCCGCTGGGGCAGCAAGGGAATAGAGATTATTTCATGCTTTTGATTAAATCAAGCCAAAAGATATGGAATCACTAAAACTCTTCAGAGATACAAAGCATATCTAAATTGAAATATTCTATTAGAAGCATCAAGCACCGCTGCTTTTAACAATCTCATCAATGCTCATTCAACAGCTTAAGCTTCACCATTTACAACTTTCCCACATGTAATTTATCTTCTTCCACAAGGTACAAAGTTGAAGTGACTATAAAAAGCATGATAAATCATCCTTTAAAAAATTATGCAAAGAAACTGATTTTGATACCTTATTCCTCTAAGAGTGCTTGGAAATTTTTCAGAAGTCTATCTCTTAAACTACAATCCAATGCTTATTAAGTGTCTCACAGAGCACACATATCCTTAGCATGTAAAGTTTTCAGAACTTTCTAAATTGGGATTTATTCAAACTTTTAAAAGAAAAAGCTCATTAAAAAGCAAAAATCACTTACCTGTAAGAATGAAATAAATCTCCCCATTTGAATTTGGCAATCACCTTCCACCATGCTGGAATCTGTAGCTTTAAAGGACAACATGAATAATTACATTTCAATTTTTTCGTCTGAATTCAACACCAAAACACACTTATTTTTTTAATTAGGACATCTTCTAATCCACATAGTATTTATTATATTTTTTCTTGTCTTTTTCTTCATTATTTTAATCTGCATAACATTAAAGAATTTTTACTGAAGAGAAAAATTCGACATTAGTCATACAATTAAAAGTAACCATCTGCTTCACTATTAAATGAATTCAAGAAAAATCCTCATCTAATTATGGTACTTTTGGGGGTTAGTTTGGTTTGGTATCTGGGATTAAACCAAAGGGTGCTACACCACAAGCTACATCCCCATTGCCTTTTCAGTTTTGAGGCAGGGTCTTGCTAAGTGGCTGAGGCTGGCCCCAAACTTGTGATCCTCCTGTCTCAGCCTCTGGTGGTGTAACAGGCATGCATTACCATGCTTTGTAACTTACAGAAATACCACAAATAAGTTTTAGAGAATTCTCTTGTTTAACCAACCAAATAAACCAACAAAAACCTGGAATTTTTTTTTCTCACACTAATACATGACATAATCATGTTCTGTCAACTTTCTGTTCATTTCAATCTCATTACCACAATACCATTTTGAAACTTTAAAACATACCTCCTTCTCCATAAAACAAGAGCCCATTGTAAAACTTAGTTTCAGCCTGTTTAAAAAATAATAAAATAATTTTAAACACTGTTTTGTTTTCAAATTTCTAGGCTCTCTTATTTATACTTAACAACAGAGGACTACAACATCATTTGCAACTTTTTTTAATTTCAAAAGCTACTTACAAGTAAATTCAATTTTTCTTAAGATTAACAAATATGTTACTGATACTCAAAGCTCTATCCTGATTTCTTTAGCCTTGACTCATCTGACCACCCTCATTGTTCCACACTGTTCCACTAGTTAATAGATAGTAACCACAGTATCAAAGAGTGAGAGGGAAAAAAAAGATGACACTTAAACCAACTTTTATCAGAGTGTAAATGGCTCTTGGGTAAGAAAACACAAAACCAAATAGATACTAAGGATTCAAAGGTTTTTTTTAAAGAAATCAGTTATATCTAGCTAGCCACTACATATGGCAGGTAACACCAACTTGGGAGGTATCCAGACCTGGATTCAAACTGTTAAGATGCAAGACATTAGACAAGTGACACCCTCTTTAAGCCTCAGTTTCTTCTATTCCTCACCTACCTCCCTGAGTTAGGGAGGACTAACCATATTAGCATGGTGTTTGGCACACAAGAAGTACGCAATGGTGTTATAACTATTAGTATCTTACTATTAGTATTATTACTGTTATTTCAAATAATTCATTTAATATTCAATATTCATAGAACACCACACATATACAAGCACTTTTTTGCTCTAAATGACCTGGTTTTAAAGTTTTAGATATAAAAATAATTACCTCATATTTTAATTTCTTGATTTCACAACAAAGTGCAGCATAAACAGTGATGACTTTGTTTAAAACCTAGTTTCATGAGAGAAAAGAAAATAGAAAAAGTAAATTTTAAAAAATAACAAAAGCATTTTTTTAAAATACATTTTTAGGTTTAGGACTTTGTACCTTGTTTTCAGTCTTTATGAGTTCCAAAAGGGAAGACTGTTCATAAGGCAAAAGCTATAGAAACAAAGAAAAAGAACATTTCTTTTTAATCTGGAAAAAAAAAATCACTGAAATTTTAAATACATGAATTGAGACTATCTATACTCTGTTTAAACTTGTGTTAGACCCTGTACTCAGCACTAAAACCCAACCAACTTGTTTGTTCAAAACAATCTCAACAGAGGAAGTAAAAAAAAATAATAAGCTCAAGAAGGAAAAATAAACAAGCTCAAGAAGAAATGACCCAACATAACACCACTATGCTGAAAGACTGTAGTTGTGCTCTGGGACATAAGGTGGTTGATTATAAATGCAGTGCAATAAAATGCTAAGTAATGAGATAATACTAATCAATAAATTCTATTAATTATGAACATGGGAAAGGACAACTATCATTTTGGAACTCATTATGCAGGCATACATTCAGTAAAATATGGTCTGAGATGTAGCTTAGTGGTAGAGCACTTGCCTAGCATGTGTGAGGGCCTGTGTTCAATCTCCAGTACCAAAGAGGGGAAAAAACAATTTACAATTTAGTAAGATGTTAATATGATACCTAAAAGGGAGAAGTAAGTTATCATAAAGAACAGAACAAAGAAGAAAAGAGAAAATATCATCTTTTCTTGTATAAATCAAAGACCCCAAATCACTTAAAAATGCAGTCTTGGGTTCACTTATCTTCTAAGACCAGCTCACAATCTACCTCTTTCACAAAGCCTTCCTATAATCATCATCTACAAGTGATGACTTTTAAGTTTCAGATCTTTCTTTTGGTAATAATAATAACAATTAAATATTTATGTAGGTAAATAACCTTATTATTATGTTGGAATTTGTTTTCAGAGATTTTGCCTGATTTTGTGATTCCCCGAAAGTACTACTACTCTTGTGGAGTTAGAAACATGAAACAATTGCCCAATAATGGAATTAAGAAGATTCCAAAGAAAGCAACAGGGAGCAGGAAGGTTTTGTATAATGATAAAATTTAAGAGATTAGAATGCTTCTGTGGGGGAACATAAAAGCTAAGAGATTATTTCACCCTTTTATAAAATCTGAGAGTTGAGAGAAACACCAATGTTTATGATCACAACTATGAGGCTCTTAAAGCTCAAGAATAAGTCTTTAAAAAACAAGAAGTTTTACTGAAAAAAATATAGAAACTCATTACCTTCAGAGATAATATAGGTTGACAATGGCAATTTCCTAGTGAAATTCCTATAATTTATATACAATGATTCTGATAGATGTGTCAAACAAACAAAAAAAAACAGACAGCAACAAATTTAGCTTAAAGATTTTTTAAAGGAAAACTATGCTTATCCAGTCAGCAAGACAGAAAAGTTTAGCGTAATTTCATTTTACAAATACATAAAGCATTAGTAAGGCAATTTAGAGTAGCAGATAAGGAATGTGCTCTGGAACTAAACTGCCTTTTATTGATTTGTCACTTAAATTCACTTTTTGAGTGTGTTGCTTAACTTTTCCATTCCTTTATTTTTCATTTGCAAACAGAGATGATACAGCATTGTTGTGGGATTTTAAAAGTCAATACCTCTCTTACAACACAAGAATAAAAAGTCCAATTTTAAAATGGGCTAGGGCCAGGTACAGAGGCGAGCACCTGAAGTCCCAGCTACTTGGATGGGAGGCAGAGATAGGAGAATCCCCTGAGCCCAAGAGTTTGAGGCCAGCATGGGCAACAATGGAAGACCCTGCCACCTCCTCCCACCCCTGACAAAAAAAAGGAAGAGCAGAGGATCTGCACAAACATTTCTCTAAAGAGAATTTCTCCATTTGTATAAATGGCCAAGAGCACAGGAAAAGATGCTCAACATCATTAGCCATAGGAGAAATAGCCATATGAAATTCAAATCAAAACCACAATAAGATATAATTTCATACCCACTAATATGGCTATAATAATTTTTTTAAGAACATAATATCAGGGGCTGGGGATGTGGCTCAAGCGGTAGCGCGCTCACCTGGCATGTGTGCGGCCCGGGTTCGATCCTCAGCACCACATACAAAGATGTTGTGTCCGCTGAGAACTAAAAAAAATAAATATTAAAAATTCTCTCTCTCTCTCTCTCTCTCTCTCTCTCTCTCTCTCTCCCTCCCTCCCTCCCTCCTCTCTCACTCTCTCTTTAAGAAAAAAAAAAAAAAGAACATAATATCAAGTGTTGACAATGATATGGAGAGAAACTGGAACCCTCATACATTGATGGTAGGAATGTAAAATGGTGTGGCCACATTGGGAAAAAGTCTTACAGATCCTTAGAAAATTAAACAGCATATGACACAGCAATTCCACTGAGGCTTACACTTCAAGAGATATGAAAACATGTCTACAAAAAACTTGTACACGAATGCTCACAGCGGCAACTGTGAGCACAACTCTATTCCAAAAAGGAAAACCCCAACTATTTAGCAATTGATGAATGCATAAATACACTGTATTTGCATTTCATACAAAGGAATATTATTCAGCAATAAAAAGAAAGTAAGACATGCTCATGAGCCTTATATGGATGAGCCTTAAAAACATTACGGTAAGTAAAAGAAGTTGGACACAAAGGGCTACATATTGTATGTCTCCAATTATGAAATGTTCAAAAGGGACAAATCCATAGAGAGATAAAGTAAACTGATTGGTGGTAGCCTAGAGTCAGTGGATATTGGTGTAGCACAATATGGAAGCAGGGGTGACTAAAAGGTGCAAGATTTTAGGGGTGATAAAAATGTTCTAAAACTGACAGTGGTGATGGCTGCACAATTCTGTAAATAAACATAAAAAAAAGATCACTGAATTGTACAATTTAAGGGGGTTAATTTTATGATATGCAAATTACATCTCAAGAAAGCTGTCATTAACAAAAAGGCAATGTGTGACTTAGGACAGACACAGTATATAAATGCTCAACAAATATTAATTATTATTTAAGTGGAAATAGACCAGTTTCAAAGACAGAACAAGAGAGTAATCTCAAAATGTAACAGAGTAAGAGTAACACATTAAACAATCACTCCCACTTCAATATCTCCAATATAACACAAAGAAACTTTTTGAAAATGATGAAAATATTCTTATATCTTGATTGGGATACAAGTTATGGGCATACATGTTGGCAAAATTCACTGAACAGTATCCTTAAAAATCAGTACTTTTCAGTGTATGAAAATAACCTCCATAAGAACAAACAAGCCAAGCTTAAATAGTCTATCCAGCACTCTTATTATTTTTTTAGTGATGAAAAACAATGACCAAGTCAAAAAGCTGGAGCTTGTACCACTCTGACACTAACATCTTCAAGAATCATTCTTTCAAAAAACAAATTTTAAAAACATCTACCTAGCTTAGAGAAAAGAAAGTTAACAATTTTCTGTAATTTCTTTTTACTCTTAAAGATTGAAAATAAAATATATTTTCTACTTTAAAATTGAAGTTTAATATATTCTAGGTCCTGAAAATATATACATAAGTAAAATAATCAAACCAAACCATACCTTTAACGCTATAGGATCAAGATTGAAATCCCAAACATCTCCAATTGAATCATCCAGCACATCCTCGATTCTTCTCAATTGAGATGTATATTCCTCCAGAAATTTTCCATAATTCTTAAGTTGGACTTCAGCATGAATTTCTAAATTTAAATTTTAAAACAGTATGTTAGAGCCACAAGTAATGAATTACAGAACACATACTTCAAATAACCTCAGAAATCACAGCAAAGCATTGTTAATTATTACTTTGGAATGTCTGGACTTCTTGAAAATAAAGTTCCAAAGTTAAACAGTAATTCAGCCTTCAACTTTTTCCAAATGCATAAAACAATTTTAAAAGCAGTGACCCATTTACCCAGGACTTCTAACCAATCTGAATAATGCCTCTGACAACTCAATGTCTTGATTCTATGTTTTAGTGAGAAACAACTCTACTGAAAAATATAAACATTCACAACCTGGCCTGAAGCAGGTGCAAAAATCTACATTGAGCTGGGGATATGGCTCTAGGGCTTGCCTAGAATGTGCAAGGACCTGGGCTCAATCCCCAGCACTACAAAAATAAACAAGCTGCTGGCTGCGCTTGTAACTTAAGCCGGGCACAGCACACCTGCAAATCCAGCAACTCAGGAGGCTGAGGCAGAAGGATCATAAGTTCAAAGCCAATCTCAACAACTTAGCAAGACCTTGGTTTCAAAATAAAACATAGAAAGGACTGAGTATGTGGCTCAAGGGTTAAGCACCCCTGGATTCAATCCCCAGTGCCCCCCCCAAAAAAAATCTGTATTGTTAAAGAAGCAACATTTTTAGATGATAATTTAAGAATATTTTTCTCATAATGCCTAAAACTTTACCATGTTTTATAATTTGTTAAATTATTTAACTATAAAAACAAGTTGGAAAAGTAAAGTCAGAACAAAATACTGTGCTGCTATTTACAGAATTAACACAATTCATGACTTTAAGCTTAAAGTCACTGGAATAAACCATATTTTAAAAATGCCAGATCATCAAAATTAATGAAAGTAATTACTTCATCCTATACATAAGAATTATTTATTCACAAAGGCAGCAAATTCAAGTTTCTTTTATTGATGTGTATAACTATTCAATCTTTGTCTTCTAAAAAAAGAAAATTTTTCTTTTCAAATTAGCAATATGGGGCTGGGGTTGTAGCTCAGTGGTACAGTGCTTACTTAGCATATGTGAGGCACTGAGTTTGATCCTCAGTACTACATAAAAATAAATAAATAAAATAAAGGTATTATGTTCACCTACAACTAAAATTTTTTTTTTAAACTTTTAACTTAGCAATCTGAAGCAACTCTAAGATAAAGTATATTCTGACTCATGCTGTATTAAAGATCTACCTTCCTATTTTTCCTTAGTGTTTGCAACTCATGATCTGAATCAGAAGAACCAATTTAGCTCAATAAAGTTTCTATCTCATTACAGCATTAATCTAGGTAGTTTTGGAAAACATTTAGTCTAGATATAATTCATAGTCCAAAAATCAATAAAAACCAGTCTTCTCTTTCCTACAGCTAACATAAAAACTACGTAAGTGTTCAGGACCCCAAATTGACATTCTATTCTGTTACATGGGAAAGGATCAAGCTACATTTGACCAGCAAATGAATTCTCAAAGACAATACTAGAAAAACACACCAATAAATTGCTCCCTTAGTTTGAGAATTCACAAGGTAGAAGGGAACAGAAAACCCTAATAACATTGAGGTTCCTTGCCAATAATGAACAGTTGAAAAATTAGTAAAAGTTAAAGTACATGACTTGACATAAGAATCACATGATTATTCAGAATTCTAAACACCTGTATAACAGTCATCTTTTCCAATAGTTACCCTTCCTTGCCTTATCTTTGTACCCTTAACAGCAACTGGAGTGTAGAAAATGTCTGTTGAATGAATCAGATTATTCTACTTCAAGTTGGAATCATTTCAAAACCAAATAACATATCTTCATTCATTATTTTTTAATATCCTTTATTTTATTTTTATGTGGTGCTGAGGATTAAACCCAGTACTTCACGTGTGCCAGGCGAGCACTCTATCACTGAGCCACAACCCCATCCCATTTATTTATTTTTTAGTTTTAATTGGACAATATCTTTATTTTTATGTGGTGCTGAGGATCCAACCCAGGGCCTTACATGTGCTAGGCCAGTGCTCTACTGCTGAGCCACAACCCCCAGCCTCATTATTGTTTTGAAGATACTAACATAGGAAACCTTTGCCTACAAAACACCATACATGACAACCCGCTTCTCACAATAAGCACCAAAGATCTGCAACAAAAAATGATTCAAGATTTTTGTCAATAGCTCCAAGATTACTTTTATGTTGCATAAGCGTTAATATCTTAAAGAATGTTTTGTAAAAAAATTCAAACAATGCTGGATGTAGTTTACCCATCTTTGAGAAATGAATAATCTTAAATTCATAGATGTTAAGTTTCTCTTTATAAAATCAGACAGCAAGATCTCCTTCTATTTTTGGTTGTTTGGTACTGGAGATTGAACCCAGAGGCACTTTAGCACTGAGCGATAACACCAGCCCTTTTTATTTTCTGAGACAGGGTCTAAGTTGCTTAGGACCTCACTAAGTAGCTAAGGCTGGCCTCAAACTTGCAATCCTCCTGCCTCAGCCTCTAGAGTTGCTGGGACTGCTTGTGTATGCTCTCACACCCAGCTCTGCTTTCGTTTTTAACTAACGGATCAAGTGGAGCAAAATAAATACCAACATATTCAGCCTGAATCATTCTCAGAAGCCAAATATTTCTGCCATATGCATGCCTGTAATCTCACCTACTGGAGAAGGGGAGGCACGAGGATGCAAGTTCTAGGCAAGACAGGGCAACTCAGTGAGCCCCATCTCCCCCCCCAAAAAAAAAGAAAAGAAAGAAAAAAGGGCCAAGGTTATAATTCAGTAGCAGAGTGGTTGCCCACCACATGGGAGACTCAGGGTTCAATACCCAGGACTTAAAAAAAAATAAAATAAAATAAACAAATGAACAAATACATACATAAAAATTTTAAATGGGCTAGGGACATAGCTCATAGGTAGAGCACCCCCATAGCATGTGTGAGGCCCTGGGTTCAATCATCAGTTACACACACACACACAATTTCCAAACATATAAATAATCAGCAATGACACTAATGACAATAAGAATGTTAAAATAGTTACCATAAATATACTGCATACACTCAACAAAGCAAACAAAGCACAATGAGGAAAGCAATAAAAGATAAAAGGACTCAAATTGAACGTGTGGAGAAGGAAACTATAATATCTGATTCAGGATTAACAGATTAGACAATAACGAAGATTAGTGAACTTGAATGTACAGCAACAGAAATTATCCAAAATAAAACAAAAAGTAAGACTAAAAAAAATAAAAGGTATTAAACAACAAAGGGGCAACTTCAATTGGCAAAAATGTGTATTTCTCGAGGAAAGGCAAGAGAGGAAGAGGGGCAGAGAAAAACATTGGAAGGAAAAAGTGAAAATTTCCCCCAAAATGATAAAAACCATAACCCCACGGATCCAATAAGGCCAATGAATCTCCACACTCCAGAATCACAAGAAAAACCATAGCGCACATCATCAAGTGGATGAAAACCAATGGTAAGGAAAATCTTAAAAGCAGCCAGAGAAGTCGGGCACAGTGACACATGCTGGTAATCCCAGCAACTTGGGAGGCTGAGGCAGGACAATTTCAAGTTCAAGGTCAACCTCAGCAATTTAGGGAGACCCTAAGCAACTCAAGGAGACCTTGTCTCAAAATAAAACATAAAAAGGGCTAGGATGTGACTCAGTGGTAGAGTACACCTGGGTTCAATCCCCAGTATTGCCAAAAAAATTTTTTTAAATTCTTTTTTAAAGCATAAAAACAATAAAACAAAGGCTAGCAAAGTCATCACTAGCACACCTCCACTATAAAAAATGGTGTTTTATCAATAAGGTAGTATATTTTAAATGGACTGAAGATTTTAACCAATAGTTCACCAAAAACATTTAAACAGTAACACATGAAAAGATGCTTGCTGAGTGTGGTGGTACACATCTGTAATCCCAGATATTCAAAAGGCTGAGGCAGGAGGACTGCAATTCAAGGCCAGTCTCAGTAACGTGGCAAGATCCTGTCTCAAAATTAAAAAAAAAACCAAAAAACCCACAAACCAATACCATTACACACACAATAGAATAGACTACACTCAATGTTGGTGAGGATATGCAGCAACTAACTAAACCCTCTTACCTTGCTTTCAGGAATGCAAAATGATAGATGAATTTAAGCAAACAATTGGACAATTTCACTTCTAAGTATGCACCTTCCCAAAATGAAAACCTACGTCTACACAAAATTTGAACAAAAAGCTACCATATAGTCATTTTAGCTACTATAGATTCAGTGCACGGAATGGTTCAGTTTTTGGAGTATTCATGATTTCTTAATTTATAGATGCAATAACCTCCTGCATCATTTACATTGTTTTAATTAAATATTTGACATCTGAATTAACAGACATTTACTATTATATAGGAGCCATTTGAAAAGTGAGTGCTGAACAAACTTATAAATGTGCAGTATAATAATATAGAATAATTAATAAACAGAACTGGCTTGGTTATGTCATACTATAAGCAACATTTACCATTTAAGTACCTGTGTCCAATTGAGGGATGTCATGGGGCTTTCTTAAAAAAATAACATGGAGATTAACCATAATTTTTTTTAATTTTTTTTGCAGCACCAGCAATTTCTCCCATGGTAGACAAGCATCCTACCGTTAAGCTAACCACTGCTGTTGTTTTTTTAAAAAAATTTAAACAGGGTTTTGCTAATATATCCAAGGTGGGCTCTAACTTGCAATCCTCCTGCCTTGGCCTCCCAGGTATCAGGCATGTGACATGGTACCAGTAACAATTAGTTTTTGTTGGTTTCTTTTTTGAGTGTAGGTCTTCCTATGCTGCCCAGGTTGGTTTCCTGGACTCAAGTGATCCCTGGGCCTCAGCCTCCAAGTGCCAGGATTGTGGGAGCAGATCAGCGCACCCCACTAACAACAATAATTGTTTTTGGCTTCCAAAAATTCATACCTCAAGTAGCTTTACAGGAAAGTCAGCTTAAGGCAGGGGAATGATACAAGAAATTCTATCCTTGTATACTGATTTTACAATAGGACTTATTCTACTGGACTTTGTGGCTTGATGTCTGCCTTATGAAGACAGAGACAGCCCCATCAAATAACATCTTCATTAGACAAACTTTGGCATTCTTAGCACAAGACAGGGAATGAGGTACTTACACGGGCTCCTCTCTATCCGAACTGTCTGAAGAGTGGAGGCCTTTCTGGAGTTAGGCTTGGAATTGATGAGTAACCTGTCCCATATACCTGAAAACACATAGAAACTGATTAACTATAGTATAATAAAAATAACAGGGACTGAGGTTTAGGGGTATAGCTCAGTGAAAGAGTGCTTGCCTAGCATATTCAAGGCCCTGGGTTCAATCTCTTGCACTGTAAAAAAGAGGCACTCGGAGTTTCAGTACATTTTGACTGTGTGTGTATATCCTTTCTTAAGCCTGTCTCCTTCATCACTATTATTACACCTATGAGTAATAAATGCACATTGAACTCCATTTTTCTAGGTCAGAAATGCATCAGTGCACAAATGCGAGCCTGCAACGATAGAGGAAGCAGCACCAGTATAATATTAGTTGAGTAAAGCCAGAAATTGTTTCTAAGTCTGTAAAATCAGTCAACTTGGAGCATTTGTTTCTTCATTTGTAAAATATGCTTATCTGGTTACTTCTTCAGAGATGACCAAGCTAGGCAAAGCAGCTCTTCAGGGAAATTTTGTTTCCCGTTCCACCTTTTGAGCTTTCTCACCCACTATTCCTCCAGTCAACCTAACTTTCTAGCCCATGAGAGCTCTGAGAACAGAACTTTTAAAACTCAAGGCTTTGACACTATTTCTTTTTCTCTATTTTTTTGTTCTTTTCTTTTTCTTGTGATACCGGGGACTGAACCCAGGGGTGCTCTACCACTGAGCTACATCCCCAATCCTTTTTATTTTGAGACAGGATCTTGCTAATTTGCTCAGGCTGACCCTGAACTTGCAATCTTCCTGCCTCAGCCTCCCCAGCTACTGGATTTACCCACCATTTCTAATACCTGGAAAATCTATTAACTCTCTGGTACAAAAATCCTGTTAATCCTCAAAGCAGAGTTAAAGAAATGCCCACTGAATATTTACTACTTAAGGACTAGTCATTGGATTAGAGTTAAAAGCAGAGCTGCACCCAGACTACTTGAAATCACATCACAGGTTTGCTACTTTCCAGCCACAATCCCTTCAGATGTACTCTTTAATGATCTGTTTTTTTTATCTGTATGCCCACCATGCCTCAACTTGCTCACCTATAAAACGGAGAAAACAAGAGAACCTTCTGCTCAGTTTCGTGCAGTATTAAATTTGTTCAGTACTAAACTCTGAGGCATAGCAATCACTACACGAGCTTTGGCTATCACTGTCATTACAGCTCCTTCTCATGCTCTGGATTCTCATCTTTTCTCCAAGCTAGAAGAAAATCTTTTCTTCTACCTACTAAGAACAGTCGCAGGCCCTTTTATGCATTCTCCTCCTGCTCACAGAAATTCTACTAGTGCTACCACCTCTATTCTTGAAACGTGAACGCCGAGGTTTGGAGAGGGTAAATAAGTCTCCTAGAAGTCCCACTGTGGAACAGGATTCGAAGCCATCCTTTAATTCTGTTAGTGTCTGAAATTCTGCGCACGTCTCCCTCCAAGAGCATGGCGCTGGGGGAGCTCTGTGCGCGCAGGAGGAGGAGCGCAGTGTTCAGCTGAATGATCACCATCTTCCCGACCAGCAAGTGCATGGACCCAGACCGCCATACCCGACGCCCTCGCTCCGATTTGCGCCCCAGCTTGGCGGCACCCGAGGAGCCCCGCTACCGCGCTCCGCAACGTGGACGCCCACCGTCTAGCGGAACAGAACCGCCCGCGCCAGCCCCAGCCCCGCCGCGGCCTCGCACGGTCCCTGGGGCTCCTCCGCCGCACGTGCACGCCCCACGCCGCCGCCACCGGCCCCTCACCTCCTCGGCCATCGCTCCCCGCTGTCAGCAGCTCGCTGGACACGGAGGCCCCCGAGCAGTTCCGGGTGGACGACGAACAACTTGAGCTGGGGCTGGCGCTAAGCTCACCGTGGACCTCCATGCTTTCCCAGCCGGCCTGCAGGAAAGAGCCCGGATGCAGGAAAGAGACACAGCCCAGAGGGCGGAGCCACGGCTGCGATTGGATTAAACCAAGTTGTGGGCGGGGATAGGGTGGGGCGAGGGGCGGCCAGGGGAGCGTGACACCTAGCACAAGGAGGAGGTTCCCTCTTTGGGGAAAGCAAGGTTGATGCTGACTGAGGTACTGTCGTCGTCATTAGAGCTGTCAACGCTCTATTTATTTAAACAGATTCGAACATTAAGAGCATAGCATGAAGCTGCCCTCCTCTGCACTTTTTTTCTTAAATTTGTTTTTAAAATTGTGGAAAACACGTAGCAAAATTTACCATTTTAAGCATTGTAAGTGTATTGTTCAGTGCACTACTGTTCAGTAGCGTGCACATTATTGACGTTGCTGTACAAGGGATCTCTAGTACATTTTCTTTTTTTTTTTAACGTTGTATACAAAGTATATTCACATCAATTTGTGTCTTCATACATGTACTTTGGATAATAATGTCCATCACATTCCACCATCATTTCTAACCCCATATCCCCTCCCTTTCCCTCCCACCCCTCTGCCCTATCTAGAGTTCATATATTCCTCCCATACACCTCTCCCTCCCCCACTATGAAGCAGCCTCCTTATATCAAACAGTCAGCATTTGGTTTTTTGGGATTGGCTAACTTCACTTAGCATTATCTTCTCTAACTCCATCCATTTACCTGCAAATGCCATGATTTTATTCTCTTTTATTGCTGAGTAATATTCCAGTGTGTATATGCCACATTTTTTTATCCATTCATCTATTGAAGGGCATCTAGATTGATTCCACAGTTTAGCTATTGTGAATTGTGTTGCTATAAACATTGATGTGGCTGTGTCCCTGTAGTATGCTGTTTTTAAATCCTTTGGGTATAGACCAAGGAGGGTGATTAGCTGGGTCAAATGGTGGTTCCATTCCCAATTTTCCAAGAAATTTCCATACTGCTTATTAAACCCCTATCTCTCACCATGCACAAAACTCAATTCAAAATGGACCAGAGACCCTGCATATAATAGAAGAAAAAATAGGCCCTAATCTCCATCATGTGGGATTAGGCCCCAACTTCCTTTGGCACAAGAATTAACATCAGGAATCAATAAATGGTATGGACTCAAACTAAAAAGTTTCTTCTCAGCAAAAGAAACAACCTGTGAGGTGAATAGAGAGCCTACATTTTGGGAGAAAATCTTTACTCCTCACACATTAGATAGAGCACTAATCTCTAAGGTTTATAAAGAACTCAAAAGCTGAATACCAAAAAAATAAATAAATAAATAATAACCAAATCAATAAGTGGGCCAAGGACCTGAACAGACATTTCTCAGAAGATGATATACAGTCAATCAACAAATATATGAAAAAATGTTCATCATTGCTAGCAATTAGAGAAATGCAAATCAAAACTACTCTAAGATTTCATCTCACTCCAATCAGAATGGCAGCTATTATGAAGACAAACAACAATAAGTGTTGGCGAAGATGTGGGGGGGGGAAAGGTACACTCATACACTGCTGGTGGGACTGCAAATTGGTACAGCCAATATGGAAAGCAGTATGGAGATTTCTAGTACATTTTCAATTTGCAAAATTGGAACTGTGGCCAGGTTCGGTGGCACACATCTATAATCAGAGTTACTCGGGAGGCTAGCCAAAAGGATCTCAAAGTTCCAGGCCAGCCTTAGCAACTTAGAAAGATCCTGTCTCAAAATAAAAAGTAAAAATATCTAGGGCCGAAGGGTAGCTCAGTGATAGAGATACCCCTGAGTCCCATCTCTAAGTAGCAGAAAAGACCCTACAGCTCTGGGTGGTAGAATGGCAGCTTAGTATCCAGGAGGCCCTGGATTCCATCCTCAGCACCAAAAAGTACATAAAAAATATCTCTATACCTATTGAAGAATGTCACTCCATTGTCTCCTCTCCCAGTGGCTGGGAAACAACATTCTGCTGTTTTTATGAGTTTGATTACTTCATATAAACAGAATCATATAGTATTTGTTCTGTTTTGGTTTGGTGTGTGTGTGTGTGTGTGTGTGTGTGTGTGTGTGTGTGTGTGACTAGTTTATTTCACTTAAAATAATGCCCTGAAGGTTTTTCCATGTTGTAGAATAGGACAGGATTCCCTCTTTTTGAAAGCTGAATTATATGCCATTTCTTTGCCCATTCCTCCCTCAATAAACATTTGAGTTCCTCCAGCCTCTTGGATATTATGAACAATGCTGAAATGGACAAGGGTGTGCAAATATCCCTTCAAGATCCTACTTTTCAGTTCTTCTGGATATCTACCCAGAGGTGAGACTAGTGGATAATACGGTAATTCTACTGTTAGCTTTCTGAGGAACTTCCACACTGTGTTCTTGACACCATCCTACATTCCCACCAATGGTGTGCAAGGTATGAACAGAAGACCGTGCCCTGTTCTGAGTCACTCCATGATGTATAGAACAGCCGTTTTCAGACTGTGCCTAATCTTGGGCCACTCTATTTTTTAAAGCAGTGGTGTGCTGGGAGTTACTCCATTTTAAGTCCTGAGGTGGAATGATTCTGCACCTTGTTTGTACCAGTAAACAACCACCATCTGCCTTGCATAACCCAAGGCCCAAACTGGTGAATGAATAAACCATGCTAACAAAAATGGCCACCTGTGAACTTATAGAATTAATCAGAAGGTCAGGATTATTTAGCTTTTTATGTTGCAGCATAGGAGTTCTTTATATATTCTAAATATTAGCCCTTTATAAGATATAGTCATTGCGAGTATTTTCTACCATTCTGTAGGTTGCTCTTTTTCTCTGCTGATTATTATTTTGTTGTTGCTGTTGCTTGTGGGGGTTGGAACTGGGAATTGAACCCAAAGGAGCTTAATCACTGAACCACATCCCTAGCCATTTTTATTTTTTATTTTGAGACAGGGTCTCCCTCAGTTGCTCATGTTAGCTGCGGAGCAGGCTGAACCAATATTAGCTGCAGGACACTCAACCTGGACACTCGACCCACCTCTGTCTGGTTTGCCTCAAGTCTGAACACTCAACCCCACTCAAGTCTAAACTCAGCCCCCACCTGTCTGATGCAACGGAAACCCATATCCAACCCCCTGCCTGGTCTGCCTGAAGACAGAAGATGACACCCTTAGCAACTACTGGGTGACCCAATCACTATACACCAACAAGACAGCTTGCAGACCAGTGACTCCATTAGATTTGGGCTATAAAAACTCTCCTCTCTCTCTCTCTCTCTCTCTCTCTCTCTCTCTCTCTCTCTCTTTCTTCTCTCTGCTTCCACTCTCTTGCGCTCTTCCCCCCCCCACACTTTCTTCTCCCCCCCCCTCTCTCTCCTCCTCCTCCTCCTCCTCCTCTTTCTCACCGCTGCAATAAAGATCTCTTGTTCACTCCGAGTGTTGTGGTCACTTTCCTTTCAGCTCAGGACCTCACTAAGTTGCTGAGGCTGTCTTTGAATTTGTGATCCTCTTGCCTCGGACTCTCAAGTATCTGGTATTTCAGGTGTGCACCACCATGCCTTGCTCTGTTGATTGCTTTTTGAGGTTTTTTTTATTAGCCACTTGTAGTATTCCCAAACCCCTCTATTATGAGGTTCAGAGCAGAAGTAGAAATCTTGGACCAACCTTTCTGCATATTTCTGACAGAACATGAGCGCTTCAATAAGTCAGAGCTGGGTTAAATCCTGTCTCAGATCACTCATGTAATAGCTGTGACTTTGGGCACATCATTCTTTGAGACTTCATTTCCTCCTCTGCAAAAGCAGGATAATAATACTTCATATAATTTTCCTAAGGATTCAAAAAGTAGAGGCGTAAAACATATGTAACAACACTACTATCTGCATTATTGTTATTATGGTAATTATAATTTAGCACACATATAGTAACCAAGTTATAAAACACAGGGAACAAAGAATTATGGGAGAAATGATAGTAGGCACTGAGGAGGAAACACTAAATAATGCATTTTAAATTTTTATTTTATTGTCTTCCTACTTCCTAGTTAAAGATCCTTCTGAGAAAGTATAGTATTTTTTTTCTTGGTATTCTCATCACTGTAGCTTGGAATAAGTTTGATAAATGAATGAACAATGAGAAAGAAGATGAACACATGAATAATTTTTAGAAATATTTTTAGTTGTAGGTGGACACAATACCTTTATTTTATTTATTTTTATGTGGTGCTGGGGATCAAACACAGTGCCTCACATGTGCTAGGCAACCGTTCTAACACTGAGCCACAACCCCAGCCCACACATGAATACTTTTATTAGAAGTGTTTCATTGGGCTGGGATGCGGCTCACTCGGTAGCGCGCTGGCCTGGCATGTGCGGGGTGCTGGGTTCGATCCTCAGCACCACATAAAAATAAAATAAAGATGTTGTGTTCACCAAAAACTAAAAAATAAATATTAAAAAAATTCTCTCTCTCTCTCTCTCTCTCTCTCTCTCTCTCTCTCTCTTAAAAAAAGTATTTCATTGATTGACTGATCACCTCCCTAAACCAGGATTTGATCTACTTTTTTAAACCTACTTCCTAGTTAGAGATCCTTCTGAGAAAGTATAGTATCTTTGTATTCTCATCACTGTAGCTTGGAATAGACAGTTAATGATTGATCCAAGTTTGATGAATGAATGAACAATGAGAAAGAAGATGAACATATGAACTCTCTCTGTGCTTTTAAAAAGCAAAACAAAACAAAACCTGGATTCAGGTCTTTACAAATGTCCTCAGATCTCTTATGTGAATTATTGACTAAACTCTGAAGCACCCTCTGGAGTTACAACACTATAAACCTCATGAGATGAGGCTGGGGTTGTAGCTCAGTGGTAAAGCGCTTGCCTAGCACATGTGAGGCCCTGGGTTTGATCCTCAGCCCCACATAAAGATAAATAAATAAAATAAAGGTATTGTATCCATCTACAACTACAAAAAATTATTTAAAAAAAAACTCATGAGACATTGCTGGTTTGTAAGAATAACTTAGGAATTAAGAGATTCAGATCTTGCCAAGAATAGAAGACAAGCTGATAGATTTAGTCTCCCTCCTAAAAAATGATATTATTAGCCAGAAAAGCCATTTTATAAAATATGAAGATAAATATAAAGCATAGTTTTCTTACTTTTTAATCTCTTTAAGAGGTAAATGGATGCTTAAAGCACAAAATATGTGAGATTTAAAACAAATATAGAAGCAAACTTTATGAAAATATAGCACAGAAGATGTAGGTGGTCCATGAAAATATACTATTTTAAGGATCTTGTTATTGATGTGAAGTGTTTTATTAGTGTTTAAAAGTAGGCAGTGATAAGTTAAAACTTTATAAATACTAGAGCAAATATAAGAAAATTTAAAAGTAAATATCTACTCGGCTAATGGCAAAGATGAAATGGAGCCATAAAATATATTGAATGAATCTAAAAGAAATCAGTATAAAAGATAAAGAGTAATGAGGAACAGATGGGACAAACAGATAATAAATAATCACCATAGGAGATGTAAACTATCCCCATATCAGTAATTGCATTAGATTGTTATGGGCCAGGCTATATGGACAAGGACCAAACACACAGACTCCATTTGCCCTCAGACTCATGCAAGAAATGCTCCTCCCATGGGAACACCCCGCCTCTGTGCCCATCAACAGTTGCTTAGCTTAGCATGTTGGACAACACAAAATGGCAATTCTTATACAATATAAAAATGTTCTCTTTTCAGTTCCCATTTTTCTTGGACAATGTACCCTGTCAGAGATTGATTGTGTAGATGTTAGTAACCATTCTTTAACTTGTACTCAACTAGGGACGTTTTGGCCCACTCTCTGTGTATGATTTTAGATCTCATGACGTTTGTTTATGGTTTTGAATCAGAGCAACAGCCACTTATGATTAATATGGTTTGGGAACATAAAAGGTGTACTCAAACCCTGGGAGGAGGTCAAAGAGTGTGGACTTGCAGCCTGCCCCTAGGCCCACCAGCTGGTGGATCCCAACCAGCTGGTGAATAAAGGTTCTTTCTCCTGCTTTAAGATTGACTGAGTGATTTATTACAATCTTGCCTTAAGGAGATGTAAATTGGTGTCTTCCTCCCTTTGGGCTGCTACACTAACATGCTACCGACTGGGTAGCTTTTAAACGACAGAAATTTATTTCTCATAGTTCTGGAGGCTAGAAGTTCCAGATCAGGCTGCTGGGAGATTCAGTGTCTGATGAGGGCTTCAGAGAGAATTAGAAGTTGCTTTTGAACTTGCAATCCTCCTGCCTCAGCCTCTGAGTCACTGGGATCACAGGTGTGCACCACCTGACTCTTCACTTGGGCCTGCAGATGCCCAGTGTGTAACTCAAAGCAGGATGAAGCTTGGCATCTCTGCCTTCATTTTGTACCTGTCTTCTTTATTACCTTAAACTTTGGCTCTGCAATCACCTTGCTACCTTTTGCCAAAAATCAACTGCCCATAAAGGGAAAGGTTTCTTTCTGGACCCTATATTCTGCTCATCTGTTTGTCCTTATGCCAATATCATTCTTTCTTGATTACTGCCATTTTATATGAAGCTCTAAAATCCGAGCATTTTAAATACTTTATTTTTTTCAAAGGTGTTTTGGCTATTCTAGTCAATTTGCATTTCAATATAAATTTTAGACTCTCTTTCATTTCAACAAAATCACCTGTTGGAATACTGATAAGGGTTGCATTGAATTTATAGATCAATTTGGACAGAACTGCCACCATAGTGAGCCCAATCCAGCCTGTGCCTGTTTCTGTAAATAAAGTTTTATTGGAATCTGGTACACCTATTCATTAGTGTATTATCTATTGCTGTTTTCATGCTAAAACAACAGAGTAGTTACAACAGAGCACATGATCAGTGAAACCTAAAATATTCACTACCTTGTCCTTCCCCAAGTCAACTACTGATCTTAACCATGTTGTTTTGCAATTAATGAACACAGTATATCTCCTTTTATTTAAATTTCCTACAACTTCTGTCAGCAATGTTTTGCATCTTTCAGTATACAGATCCTGAACCATGTTAAATTTATTCCTAAGTATTTTATTCATGTTAAGAGTGACTATTGCCAATGCAACTGATCTTTTTATTTCCTTCTTTTTTGGGTACCAGGAATTGAACTCAGGGGCACTCAACCACAGAGCCACATCCCCAGCCCTATTTTGTACTTTAGAGACAGGGTCTCACTGAATTGCTAAGCACCTCGCTGTTGCTGAGGCTGGCTTTAAACTCGAGATCCTCCAGGCCTCAGCCTCCCAAACCACTGGGATTATGGGGTGCACGTTCTTCTTTTTCTTTATGACATTGTCTTGAACTTCTCCAACTTCTGGACTCAAGTGATCCTTCCACCTCAGCCTCCCAGTGCTGTGATCATAAGTGAACACCCAACTTTGTATACTGATCTTATATCAAGCAATTTTGTAAAACTTGCTTATTAATTCTAATTATCTTATTGCTTTCTGCCTTTATTTTTACTCTCTCCCTCTTTCTGTTTTTGTCCTCCCTAGCTTCCTAAGTTGGTGTTTAGGTCCATGCTTTTAGACTCATTTTCTTTTCTCATGTGAGAATTATAAGTTGCACACTTATCTCCAAACTCTGCCTTACCTATACTCCACAGATTTTGAGAAATTGCATTCTCATTATTTTTTGTTCACAATATTTTCTAAGTGGTTTCGTATTTGAACCACAGATCATTTATAAATATTCTGTGTAATTTAGAAATATTAGGAGATAGATATTCCTAGATATCTTAGTGTTATTGATTTATAATATATTTGAGGTCAAAGATTATAGTCTATGTGATTTCAATCCTAGTAAATTTATTTAGATTTAGTTAACACCCCAGTTTATGGTCTCTCCTGGGAACATACCATGTGCCTCTTGAAGAGTGCATATTCAGGAGAAGTTAAAGCAGCATTCTATAAATATTAAGCAATGTTCTTCAGACCAGATCTTTTATGTCTCTACTTGTCTTGCTGTTGTTATTTTAGCCTAGTTCTATTAATTGACAAGAGGACCATTTTAATAATATCTTATCCTGACTGTAGAATTGCATATTTCTTCATTTCTGTCAATGTGTGCTAATACATACATACATATGTTAAATATAAAATGACCTTTTTTATTATTATAAATGTGCCTGTCTTAAAGTCTTTTTATTTTTTAATCTGGAATTAGCAGTTACTCGTGCCTTTTTATGCTTATTATTTGTTCAGTACATCTTTTTTCATCCATTTTCAAACTATCTGTTTCTATTCAAAACACATCTCTTATACACAGAACACATCTGGATCTTCTATTTTTCTTTAATTCATTCTGACAATTTCTGCCTTTTAATTGGAGTGCGTGACTCACCAATATTAAAATATGTATTGTTATAGCTGGACTTTAGTCAAGCATTTAATTATTTTGTTTGTTCCCTGTTTTTATTGCTGTTTCTTCTTTCTTGCCTTCTTCTGGATTAAATATTTTTTAGAATTCCAGTTTAATTTTTTAAATATATTTCTTTGCATTTTATTAAAGCAATAGCTCCAGGTTACTGGTTTTCAAACAGGGGTGATTTTTGCCCCAAGGGAACATTTGTCCATGTCTGGAATCAACTAGGGAGTGGGAGGGAGAATGCTACTGGCAAATGGTAGTACCCGTGCCTGGGATGCTGCTAAACATACTCTGAGGCACAGGGAAGCTGCCTGCAACAAGAATTTAAGAGCCCAAACGTCAACACTGCCAAGGTTGACTAATCCTGTTCTCAGGATGACATTATACATCTTAAAGATATCTTAAATATCTTTAACATTTATCTTTAATTAAATATTATAACTTACATCTTTAATTTAAATATGATAACACTTCTATTTATTTATATTTACCTTATATATTTATACTTATAAATAAAATTATATTTACTTAAATATTAGCCTACATTATATAAAATGTAAAACACTTGCCAACTCTTTTTTTTTTTTTTTAAAGAGAGTGAGAGGGGCTGGGGATGTGGCTCAAGCGGTAGCGCGCTCGCCTTGCATGCGTGCGGCCCGGGTTCGATCCTCAGCACCACATACCAACAAAGATGTTGTGTCTGCTGAGAACTAAAAAATAAATATTAAAAATTCTCTCCCCCCCTCTCTCTCTCTCCTCTCTCACTCTCTCTTTAAAAAAAAAAGAGAGAGAGAGTGAGAGACAGAGAGAATTTTTTAATCTTTATTTTTTAGTTTTCGGCGGGCACAACATCTTTGTTGGTATGTGGTGCTGAGGATCGAACCCGGGCCGCACGCATGCCAGGCGAGCGCGCTACCACTTGAGCCACATCCCCAGCCCCTACTTGCCAACTCTTTAGGTGTATGTATCCACTCAGCCATTCCAGACTAAATTCTGACGCTATTGCTTCCAGGTGTAGTCTATCTACACACATGAACAGTACAAAGGCAGTGTTTTAATTTTTGCTTTTGTCTTCTTTTTATTTTAAGCTTACTTTTTCTTACCTTAGTAGTTTCTACAGCTGTTTTAAAATCCTTGTGTAATAATTTGAACTTCTGAGTCATCCTGGGGTCAGTAATTATTGGTCATTTTTTCTCAGGGGGAGTGGGTGACATTATCCTGGTTCAACTTTGGATTGTATCCTAGACATCTGAGGTACACTGAGGAAACATACATGCTCCACATAGGCATCGTATGCTATGCCTTTGGAGAATGTTGAAGTTTTGTTTTAGCAGGCAAATAATTTGGTAAGACTTATCTGCAAACTCTAGCACTGTGATGCAAGGCAGCTCAGCTCTGTGGCCAAACTGCCCCCAAGTCAGCCAGAGACTGGAGGCAGTATGCAGGATCAAGGATCCCCTTCTATGGCCAATTCTGTCCAGAATTCGGCACTCCTCTCCTGCATCTCTGGCTGCCCTAGGCTCCCTCCCCTGGCTTTTCCCACCAGAGAGAAAGAGGGCTTTCTACTAGAATGTTAGCTGCTTCACATCAATAATGCCACAACCATGCTACCCTCAGGACAAAGCCCGCCCACACATGCAAACACAGGAAACTCATTGTGCCATTCACTTCCTCTAAATATTGACTCCCTTTAAAATATGCTGGTTTTTGTTTACTAACCAGGTAGTTTTAGGTAGATGATTCCACTGTCATTGATATCTACAGAAGGGCTTGTGAGATAGGAGCTACTCAACCAGAACCAGAAGCAAAACCTAATCATCGCCTTGTGCATACAAAATTTCTAAAGTGCTAGCAGAAGGAATACAGATAAGCTATATGTGTATTTCAGCAAAGAATCTGAAATAATCTTTCTGGATAATTCTTGAATAACAGCATGCTAGAAGTGGAAGAATTCTTGAGATCATTTTGCTCAACACTTTTTCATTCTGCCAACAAGGAAATAAGCTCCTAGCAAGTTAAGCCATCAATAATGTATCTGGGATACAACACAAAGTATCTTTACAGCTATGTTTTTATTCTTTCTTTTCAATACCACATCTTTGGGACTAATGGAACTTAAAAAAAAAATCCCTGCATGAGAATATAAAATCCCTTTCCTTTCTCACTTGGCTGCTATAGATACCTTTGCTCTTTAAATTCCATGGTTCCTTATCCCTTTGTCTTGGGCCCCTCAATGCTCACTTATAGAGGGTATCATAAAAGTATGAGGAAGAAGAAAGAAGTAAACTAGCCAGAACAGGGGGGAAAAGAACCTAATTTTAGCTACCTGGTCTGACTAACCCATATTAATAAAAGTTAACCCATAGAAACAAATGTGCTAGATGGTTCTTTAGTACTATCTGAAGCACCCAGCGGATTCAATGGGTTCAATACAATTGTGACGATGGCTCAGAACCTTATTACTAGACATGAAGTTGTTTCTAAGGAGGCACGTCCAACAATTAACTCACAATATGCCAGGACTACTTTTATGCACATATTAATGTTTTATCAATGTCATTTTCAAAATTTAAAAAGTAATATTTAGAATACATTAATCTTCTGGAAGAAAAGGTTTTTCAGCTGCAGCAGTGAACAAATCATACAAATCTCTGAATGTCAGAGACTTCGATATGAACAACTAATAGAAACATCTTTTAGGCACAGGTAAGACAACTTCACTTGATCTCTCTTCAAAGGAAAGTGATCATTCTCACAAATGAGACAAAATGCTGCATTGTTTCTAATTACCCATAAATACCAAACATTAACTCACAGCTGAAGAGTAGAGTTCAAACTCTTGCTCAGGAAGGAAGGAATGCCAGCCATCTTCGATCACCTCAAACATGGGCCGGTAGAAGAAAGGATACATCAGAATGACAGAGTCCAAGGTAGACAATGCCTAGTGACAGAAAGAAAAAATAAATATGCCATAACTTCAGCATATTCTAACTGAAGAAATGGGAGCAAGCACATGCCTCGCCTAATTATAATACACACCCATTACAGCTCTCTAACTTTTTATTTATAGACATAGTGATAGTCTTACTGAGCCAATTTCCATGTTTCAAGCATCTAATAAAGCACCTGATATACAACATTCATCCAATACGTATTATTGAATGAAAAAAAAAAAAGAAAAACTTTGCACACAATGGCACAATTTTCTAGGAGAAAATGAAACTACTCTTCATACAATTTAATAAAGTTTAATAAAAAGGCCCAAGAACTTCTAGGGATCAGAGAACAAAGAGTTTCTGTTATTCAGTGAGGTCTTAGCTAAAATCCAGTTACTTGCTATTTAAACATATGTAAATTATTTATTTGTTTGTTTTGTGTGTAAATTATTTATAATGAGTGCCTTATAGTAAGTGCAAACAAAAACGATAAAGCTCAGTGGCCAAAACTCGGTCAAGAGACAGACCACTGGACTCAGGTTCCAAATCTAGCTGTGCAGTAGCAGGTAAGAAGTGGGCAAGTCCATTTATCTCTACACCTCAATTGCTCAACTGTAACAAAGGAGAAATAACAATACCCAGGGGCCCTGTAAGGTTACCAGCAGCATTAAGAGAGATCACATATGCAACAAGCATACATGCAATGCTCCTGGCACATAAGGAAACAAAATGTAATTTTAGCTATCATATGTGCCTTGTGTGAGGAAATTCAACCAATATTCATTTCCTCCATCTTAGAACCAATATGCCAATTGGTGAGGTATTTTCATATCTTTATGCTACAGTGACCTGGTCTCAAGTTGGGGTAATAACTCTATGGTCCCCAAATGAGACTACATTCATCTGCAGTACTTGAATTTTGGGAAATAAACCAGGAAAACCTGAGCAGATGGAGGGACAGACAGATGGAACATCATTCCTCGCCTGGCAGATACATCTTTTTGACAGGGGGTTACAGAAAAAAGCAATACTATGGCTGGGAAAGAAGGGCACCTAATCAATTAGCATAGTTCAAAGGGCAGTAAACTCACTTGGGGGAGGTTATGACAAGTCTCAGAACCCCACAGCTCTCAGAAAGAAGTTACCTCCCTCTAGGTCACAGTAGGGTCTGGCTCACAAAAGGATATGCCCATGATTTCCAATACTACACTGGATATGTAGTTCAGCAGTTTAACAAAAACCATCCCTGTCCAAAGTTATTTATAAACTTTGTCCAAAGTTATTTGTCTTTGGATGCTAACTGCATCAATAGAAGCACAAAAGCACATGCCCACATCTGTCCTAGGTCAGAGCTGCTTTAGTCAGTTCAACTGTTTTTTTTTTCTTTTCAGTGCTGAGGAAAAAATCCTGGGCCTTGCACATGGCAGCTGCTATTTTAAATGTAAATCAACAACCACTCTGTAGGCAATAAGCATTCACATTTCTACTTGTGATTATGTTTTATGTCACTAGAGATAAGTCTTCTCCTTTACACAAATTAATGCTAAAAGAACTGAAAATATTTCAATTCTAAAAGGCAGCTGAAACTCGGCAGGAAAAAAGCTTCATCATGCTTCTTTCTACAATTTAGAAAACTGAGTACTTGCCAGTTATTCTTCCAATGGAAGTCTATCTGTGGCAGCAGAATATTTTGGGGTAAGCAGACTCTTCTTGATTGTAAAGAACAGGTAGAGGAAGCCTATGCTATTGAGGGAGTAACTTATTACCCCTAAATTAAGATGTATGCAGCATGGAGGATCGGGGTTGGATGCCAGACAAAGGCTGGTGGCCAGGTCTACTACATGTATTTGCTATGCTATGAAAACATTCAATAGAGCACTCATTTTCAGAGGTCAAATTAGAAAGATAGCTTATTATTTATGACTTTTCAACCCTAAGAGTTTCTACACAATGAGTCAATTTCTAAAGAGTTCTGGGTAATATATACAACCATTTAGGCAACTGATTGGTGTCAGCTGCTATCAAAGCTAAGTGAATGCAATCAATAAGTGGGCAACAAGCTCTGCCCCTTTCTTCACCACTGGCAGCATCTCTAACACCCACCAGCTGGCCATCTCACAGCTCACTAGTCAGAGAGAGAAGAACAAACATGTGGATAGGTCAGTAAAAATCCAACCTCACATTTTCAAACACACCCCCCAGCCCCCACACACACATTCATATTCTCTCCCCACCACCACCACCCCCCCTCCTTTCCCCACCTTCTCTCTCCCTCTCTCTCAACTGAAGAGAGCCAGTGGCATTCCTCTGCCCAAATAGTGGAACATTATTTCAACTTAATGCTCTGGAAGTTACAATGCTTTCTCACTCATGTTGAAGAATCTGACCAAACCAGTGTCATGTTACTTTCAAATGACAACTGTGTAAAACAGTTCACTTCATCTTCTCATTTCCTTAAATAGTTAAAGTTTAGCAAATGCACAAAAAAGGTTACATGCCATTCACTCAGAATGGTTGCTTCTCTATTTCTCTAATCTTATATCAAAAACAAGCAATGTATCCTACTACTTATAGATTTTTAAGAATTTCTCCCTTTTCTTCCTCTATAATTATCAAGAAAACAATATAAACCCAGAGCTAATTAATAAAATTTAGTGGCAATGATTTAGCCTAAAGTAACTTAAAACTTGAGTGCATACCCAATTTGGTTAGGATGAGGTGAAAATAATATAAGCTCTTCAACTGAAATTTAAATTATTCAAGTAAAATTTCTATTACTTGTGATCTGAACCAATGTTCAATATTGTTTAAGTAAATACAAAGCAAACACATCCTGTTGTAAGCAAACTGATGAAAATGAATGTAAACAGAAAAGTAAATGGAAATTCATTTACTAAAAAACAAGACTACAACCACAGGTGATAGTGACTTGCTTTAGTCGTGAGGATCTGTTGCAGTGATGTGGACTTATTATACACAACTGAATGGTACCTGTAGACATGTTTAAGATAGTAAATATTATATGGATATTTTTCCCACAAATTCTTACCATTAAACTTCACTCAGTAAATGACAGAAGACACTCAAATGGTAGCTATATTCACACATATTATACTAAGCACTCCACAAAAATCAACTAATAACATTCTTACAACCTTAAAAGGTAGGAAATATTATTCTCCTTTTACAAAAAAGTAAAAAACTAGTTGTCAGAGAGATTAAAAACTTTGCCCATGGTCATAAGCTACCAAGCAATAAAGTCAAGAATCAAACTGTATTATAACAAGAATCATATTACATTATTAATATTTCTATCCAAAGGTATAGGGTTGCATCTATTACAAAAGATATACTAATATATTAAGAAAAAAAATCTTTGTGTAGTTACTTTCCTGCAAGAGAAAAAAGGAAACACTCATTAATGGTTCTCAATGTTTGAGGAAGCCCTCAGAAGGCAGGGGAATGGTGTGAGTCAATGGGGGCTTCTACATCCCCCAATACATACTCACTGTAATGTGACCCAAATCAATTCTAGCTGTTATTTATTTTATTGGCTCAAAATTCCACATATGATGCTATTTGAAAAAAAAAAAACCCTTTGGAGCATCAAAAAAAAAGTTGATCAACTGTCTTTGATTCAGAGAAAAATATTAAAATTTAAATAATAAACATGAAATGTCAAACAAGACTGTAAAGTTTCTCCCAAGAACCCCTTTACTAAATTCTCTAAATTTTCCCCATTAACTACATACTCGTATATACTCAAGTAAAACAATATCTATTATTTGACCACTATGGAAATTCTATAAAGTCCCTGGAATGCAATTCCACAGAAATCTAAGCAGTTCATGGAATAAGGGTTACTCATATAAAATGATTAACATTAAAAACTGCTATATGTCAAAACAGTCCCATGACACTCAAGTAAACAATGAGTCAGGATAAGGCTTTTCCTGTCAGTTTTCAGTATCTGAATCACAAAACATGATAAAACAGCTGAATTCAGTCAGAATGTAACTTCTTTCTTTCTACCAGATTTTGCTTCCAAAATACTTACCTCAATGGAACTGGCTATATTTAAACATTCCTCCATTCCAGGAATATCCAACTGAATAATTCGAAAATCTTTACATTTTATGATGATAGTACCCAGAGATCCCACAAATCTGTAAGAAATTACAAATCATATTTAGGAATACATACATTCCTAATTTTAAATATATGATTATTTCTTTGGAAAAAAATGCAGTTGCAATCAACAACTTTATCTAACTTCCCTCCCCACTTAGTTAGTCTAATTAAGAATCAAGTTTGCATCACTAAAATGTTAGCCATAAAGTATTTAAAACACATGTACCTAATTTTTTTTCAAATTTGTAAAATAATTCACATTAGGTTAAGTCATTTAATGAATATTACTTGGAATCTTACTCCAAAGCATAGGAAAAAAGATCTGTAATTAACATGTTAAGCATCTGTAGAGAAATGTTCTGCAGCATAGGAAAATTGTTATTTCAGATTGTATCTACTTCTAAGATTAGAGAAGCTCATTAAATATCTCTTTTCAATATTTAAAACTATGCACTTGTAAGAGAGAAGACCCAAATAAACAAAATTAGAGATGAAAAAGAAGATATCACTACAGACACTTCTGTAATTCAGAGGATCATTAAGAACTATTTTGAGGACAGGGGTTGTATGTAGCCCAGTGGCAGAGCGCTTGCCTAGCATGTTGTGAGGCACTAGTGGATCCTTAGCACCACATAAAAATAAACAAATAAATAAAAGCATTCTGTCCATCTACAACTACAAAAACATTTTTTAAAAATGTTTTGGGGGGCTGGGGTTGTGGCTTAGCGGTAGAGTGCACGCCTAGCACAAGCAAGGCCCTGGGTTCAATCCTCAGCACCACATAAAAATAAATAAAATAAAGGTATTGCGTCCAACTACAACTAAAATATAAATATTTTTTAAAAGAACAATTTTGAAAATCTATACTCCAATAAACTGGAAAATCTAGAAGATACTGACAAACAATTAGATATATATGACCTGCACATATATTGAATCAGGGAGATATAGAAAATCTAAACAGGCCAATATCAAGTAATGAAATTGAAACAGCAATTAAAAGTCTTCCAACAAAGAAAAGTCTAGAAACATGGATTCTCAGCTGAGTTCTACCAGGTCTTTAAAGAAGAACACCACACTTTCTCAAATTACTCCATGAAATTGAAAGGGAGAGAACACTTCCAAATATATTCTATGAAGCCAATATAACTCTGATGCCAAAACCAGTAAAAGACACATCAAGGAAAGAAAACCCAGATGAATCTATATTCCTAATGAACTCAGATACAGAAATCCTTAGCAAAATATTAGCCAACAGTATTCAGAAACACACCAAGAAGATAATACACCGTGAACAAGTGGGTTTCATCCCAGGGATGCAAGGTTGGTTCAACACACACAGATCAATAAATGTAATTCACCACCTAAATAGAATTGAGGACAATAATCATATGATCACCTCAACAGATACAGAAAAAGCCTTTGCTAAAATCCAGCACTCATTCATGTTAAAAATGCTAGACACACTAGGGTGAAATAGAACTTACTTCAACATTATAAAAGCTATGTATGACAAATCCAAAGTCAAAATCATACTGAATGGAGAAAAACTGAAAGAACTGCCTTGAAAATCAGGACCAAGACAACTACTATTCAACATAATTCTCAAAACTCTAACCAGAGCAATCAGACAAGAGAAAGAGATTAAAAGGTTACAAATGACATGATCCTTTATGGAAAAGACTCAAAAAAACTCCACTATAAGACATCTAGAGCTGATAAATGAATTCAGCAAAGTAGCAGGATATAAGATCAACACTCATAAATAAACAGGCTTCCTATACTCCAACAACAATTATGCAAAAAAAAAAAGAAATCAGGAAAGCCCTCCCTTTAAACCTCAAAAAAATAACAAAATAAAATACTTAGGAATTAATCTAATCAAGGAGGTAAAAGATCTATACAATGAAAATAATAGACACTAAAGAAAGAAATTTAAGAAGAACTTAAAAGATAAAGAGAACTCCCATGCTCTTGGATAGGCAGAATTAATATTGTCAAAATGGCCCATACTACCAAAAGCAATATATGGATTCAATGCAATCCTCATGAAACACCTCTGACATTCTTCACAGAACTAGAAAAAAAAAGAAAGTCCTTAAATTCATTTAAAAGAATAAGAGACTCAAGAATAGCCAAAGCAATTCTAAGAGATAAGAGTAAGGCAGGAGACATGAAGACACCTGATCTCAAGTTATACTACAGAGCTATGGTAACAAAAACAGCCTGGTATTGGCATCCAAATAGACATGAAAACCAATGGAATGGAAGACAGAGACAAACCCACATACATGGCAGCCATCTGACACTTAACAAAGGAACCAAAAATACACACTGAAGAGCCTTTTTAACAAATGGTTTGGGAAAACTGGATAGTTATATGTGGAAAAATGAAATTAGACCCCATCTCTCACTAGCACAAAACTCAAATCAAAAGATCAAAAACTGAGGAATTAGATCAAGAAATTTGCAACTGCTGGAAGAAAACACAGAGTCAACACTTCATCATATAGATGCAGGCACCAGCTTCCTCAACAAGACCCCTAGAGCCCAAGATATAAAACTGTAAATCAATAAGTAGGATGTCATCATATTAAAAAGCTGTATTTGTATTATTTATAGAAATAAATTCTAAAAAGTAAAAAATAAAGAAGCAATTCCTCAAAAGACACAAACTACCAAGGAACATTCAAGAAGAAATAGTCTGGGCTGGGGATGTGGCTCAAGCGGTAGCGCGCTCACCTGGCATGCGTGCGGCCCGGGTTCTATCCTCAGCACCACATACCAACAAAGATGTTGTGCCCGCCGAGAACTAAAAAATATTAAAAATTCTCTCTCTCTCTCTCTCTGAAAAAAAAAGAAGAAGAAATAGTCTGACTAGTTCTGAATCTATTAAAGAAATTGAAATTTCCTTAAAATCCTCCCACAAAGAAAACTCCAGCCCCAGATGGCTTCACTGATGAATTCAACAAGACGTTTAATGGAAAAACACTACCAATTCAAAACAAACTCTTCCAGCAAATTGAAGAGAAGGGAATTACTTCTTAAGTTATTCCACAAGACCAGTATTATCCTAATACAAAAAACAGACAGACATTACAAGAAAAGAAAGCTACAAACCAATATCCATCATGAACATAAATGCAAAATTTCTAACCAAAACACTGGTAAATCAAATCCTACAACATACAAAAAGGACAAAAAATCATGACTAATTGGGGTTTATCCCAGGAATGCAATGTTAGTTGAACATTTGAAATCAAGTTATCCATCACACGGACAAACTAAAAAGAGAAAAACCTCATATCTTCTATCTCAACAGATACAGAGAAAGGCGTGACAAAATCTCACATCTGTTCTTGCTTAAAATCAAAACAAACAACAACAACAACAAAAACTTTCAACAAAATAGAAACAGAAGGTAGAAACAACTTTCTCAGCTTGTTAAGAGCAATTACATTAAAAAAAAATCTAAGCCTAATAGCCCACTTAATGGTGAAACAATGATTTCTTTCTGCAGTAAGATCAGGAATAACACTGAAAGATTCACTCCAACTTCATCTATCCAACATTGTACTGAAAATTATAGCCGGTGCAGGAAGGCCAGAAGAACAAATAAAAGATACCCATGTTAAAAAAGAAGACAATTGTATTCACAGATGATATGACTGTGTATGTAGAAAATCAAATGGGGGCTGAGATTGTGGCTCAGAGGTAGAGTGCTTGGCTACCATGTATGAGGCACTGGGTTCAATTCTCAGCACCACATATAAATAAATAAAAAATAAAGTCCATTGACAACTAAAAATATATATTTTTAAAACAAATCCACATTTCTTGCAAAACATTAGTATTAAATGGATTGAAGGTGGAGCTTAGTGGTAGAGCACTTGTGTAGCATGCACAAGTTTAATTCCCATCACCATAAAATGAATTTCACAGAAATCCTCTCATTGAAAAACATGTTCAATGAAAGTACAAAAAAATGGTTCACTACTCACAGTTCCCAAGAGGAGGGGGCACAACATGCCACACCACATAAGGCCACACAGTGTGCTCTAGGTCGGTCAGAAAGAAGGAACAAGGAGAAAGCATGGGGCCAGGGTCTTCACAGTGGTTTCCACAGGAAGGAATGTGTAAGGCAGTGGACAAGCTTAGCAAATTTAGGATTGGACAGTATGACTAATTTTGGTGGGCTCTAGGATATAGGGATGGGCCTTCCTCGTGTGGTATGCGGCCCTATCATTACTGACGCCAGGGGGATAGTGGTCCTGACTCACAGGGGAATGAATATACCTGGATGTGGTTGGTTTGCCCATCAAAGGCATCGAGCAGGCAAGTTGTTTGCTATCTCTAGGAATAAGCTAATCCTGGGAGGGGCAGTCAATTCCCACATTTACAAGGCCCTAAGATGTTGAAGTATCATGAAATATACAAAATAAGAAGCATGACTAATGCAAATGAACAAATGGAAATTGAAATTAAAAAATAACAGCACTAGGGTCTGGGGCTATGGCTCAGTAGTAGAGTGCTTGCCTGGCACACGTGAGGCACTGGTTCGATCCTCAGCACCACATAAAAAAATAAAAGTATTGTGTCCACCTACAACTAAAAAAATACATAAAAGTTAATCAATAAAAAAATAACAGCACTAGAAGTAATATTAAAATATAAAATATACAGAAGAAAAGCTGACCAAAGAATTTAAAGACCTAAGTGAAAACCACAAACTTGGCTGAAAAAATATTAAAAGATTTAAAAAAGTAAATGGAAAAATATATTTTGTTCATAGGTTGCCAGACTCAAGATTTTAAGAAGTCAATTCTACCCAAATTAATCTACTGATTTAACATATTCTAATGCAAATCATTGCAGGCCTTTATGTAGAAATTTAAAAGCTGATTCTAAAAACTAAATGAAAATGCAAATAACATCACACAGCCAACCAACTTTGAATAAGAACAAATGTGTAAAACTTTGAGCTGGTTGGTTAATACTACATAGTTTTAAGACTTAATAGAAACCGACAGTAGCTTATAGTGTGATAATGGCATGAAGAGAAACAAATGGATCAATGAAACAGAAAAGTGAGTCCAGAAATAAACCCAGTTTTAAATGGACAAAGATGCAAAGACAATTTACTGAAGAAACAGCAGAGTTTCAACAAATTATGCTGGAATGATAAAATGTCCACTAAAACAAAAATGGATTCCATACCATGAACTATACACAAAAAGTAACACAAAATGGAATCTTACACCTAAATGTACTACCTAAAACTATAAAAGTGCTAGAAGAAAACATGGAAGAAAAATCTTAGTGACCTTGGGTTTACCAAGACACAAAAATCTCAATCTATGCAAGAATAAACCCATAAACTAGACTTCTACAAAACCTGAAATGACTATTCTTTGAAAGACATGTTACACATTTACATAGTGTTCCTCTCTCCCTCCCTCTCCCCCTCCCCCTCCCCCTCCCCCCCTCTCTGACTTAATAAGAAAGCAAACAAGCCAATTACAAATTGGTAAAACATCTGAGCAGACCCTTAGTGAAAAAGGCCCTGGATAGCAATAAATACATGAAAATCAGTTCCATGACATTAATCATAAGAAAGATGCAAACTTAAATCACACTCAGATTCACACTTATCAGAAGAGCTAAAATTTAAAAGACAAACCATATCAAGTGGTGGTGAGGATGTGAAGGACCAGAACTCCCATACTGGGCTGGAAGCACTTGGCAGTTTTTTAAAAAGTTAAACATACACCTCTGATCCAACCATTCCACTATGAAGTAAATCCCCCTCCATAATCAACTTTATGTTCATACAAAGACTTGCATAAAAATGTTCACTTTCCCTTTACTCAATAGTCCCAAAATAGAAACAACTCATCTCCATCAGTAGGTTAACAAATTGTGAACTACAACACAATAGAATACTAGTTAGCAACTACTGTTAGTAAAGAGTACTGTATGATTTATGACTAATACAAATTTCTATAAAAAGGAAATTAACCTGTGGATACCTGAGAAAGGGAGGAAAAAAGGGATTACAAAATGACACCATTTGGTGATGGTTTCCAAAACATGGACACACAGCAAAACAACAAATTTTACAATTTAATTATGTACGCTTTATTGTATATCAACAATACCTCAATAAAGCTGTTTTCAAAATCCCTCTCATTCTGCTTGCACTGGAAATAAAATACACACAATAATCAAATTCTGTTTAAAAAAAATAGCACTTAAAAGAGACATACATGACTATCCTTTTATAAATTTCCACATCATCTATTTTTATCAGACCAACTCCTTTTTAAAACTTACTGTTAGTCTGATTGTCTTTATCTAATGTTACAAAGTACAATGGATGGCTGCAGGAGTTAAAAATAATTGTTACTTTTGTAAACAAAAATGCTATGGAGCAGAGCCCCACTGGAGGCTGAAATGGGAAGATCACAAGTTCAAGGCCAGTTTCAGAAATTTAGGGAGGCCCTAAGCAACTTAGCAAGAACCTTTCTCAAAATAAGAAATAGAAAGGGCTACAGATGCAGCTCAATTGCAAACACCCCTGGGTTAAATCCCCAGGACCACAAAAAAAAAAAAAAAGCTATGAACAATTATTCTTTAGTCATTCATCTAATGTTTCTACCAGTTACTGCTGAAGACTACTGCGTCAAGAAATTTTTTTTAAAGTATAAGAGTTCCCCAAAATTCCCTCAATTCACATCAATTGTTAAATTCTATCCTATTTTATTATTTTCTCCTATTGTTCTATTCATGCCCTGTATATATGCCTATCATAGCACTTTAAATACTTCATTACACTTACTAGTTTATTCTTACCTTATAAGAATTAAACATATAAAATAATTCTTTAAGGTAAAAGTCATGTTTGAATAATTTTTCTATAGCCTCTGCCCCATTGCATTTTTGTTTACAAAAGTAACAATTATTTTTAACTCCTGTAGCCATCCATTGTACTTTGTAACATTAGATAAAGCCACTGGTAAAAAGTACGAAAAAGTTTGTGGTCTAGTTAACAATAAAACACCAGGGTCAATATCCTACTTTTGATATTATACTACATTTATATAAGACGGCCCCATTGGGGGAAGCTGGGCCAAAAACTAACAGACCTGTGTACACTATTTTTGCAACTTCCCTGTGAGCCTGCACTTATTTTAAATAAAATTTTATCTGTCTTTTGTTTTGGTGCTGGGGATCAAATCTAGAACCTTATGCATGCTAAGCAAATGCTCTACCACAGTTATGTCACCAGCCTAAAGTAAAGTTTCTTCAAATCCTATGAAAATGGCAAAATCTCAAAAAGTACATGGTCTATTAGATAGGTTCACACAGTTGCCAACCTTTTTATAAAGAAGAGGAAGCTAAGCACAGTGTCTTACATCTGTAATTCCAGCTACTTGGGAGACAGAGGCAGAAGGATGACCCTAGTGCAGGAATTCCAAATCAATCTGAGCAATACAACAAGACCACAACTCAGAAGAAGAAAAGGAGGAAGGAATAGGAGGAGGAGGAGGAGGAATAGGAGGAAGAGGGGGAGGAGAGAAAGGGGGAAGGAAAAAGAAGAGGAGCAACTAGCACTACTGGATTTTAAGTCATCATAAATCCATAGAAGTAAAAAGAGTATGGTAATGAAAAGATAAACAAGCCAACAGATTAGGGGAGAGCGAGCTCAGAAACAGACATACAATATAAGAACTTCATATATGACTGGTGTTAGAAGACAATGTTAAGAACACTGGCTTGCTTAATGGAGAAAAAGTCTTGAGTTCCTATCACATTTGAAATAAAGGCAGAATTCAAATGAAATACAGACCTACAAGTGATGGGCAAAACTAAGAGCCATTATAAAAAAAAAATGTGAAGAACACCGTGGTAACTTTGAGACAGTGAAGGAGTTCTTAAGACTCATGAAGCACACACCATAAAATAAAAAAATTATGAATTTGCATTAAAATTAAGAACTTTGGTTCAACAAAGGACAGACCAGAAAAGTTAACAGTTGAGTGACAAACTAGGAACAGCTGTCTGCAATGACTAACTGGATAATCAATACCCACAGAGCATACAAGGAACCCCTACAAACTGTCATTTTGAGAGCAAAGTAGCAATGAGATATGTACCCACTTTATGGTCAATTCCATACTAAGCACAATCTCAGAAAAACTCTTGCACGAGAAAAGGATGGGACATGATATTCATCAGGGTTGTGACATCAAGGAGCTGGAAGTTATGGAAAAGGTCTGAAAAGTAAAATGTCTCAGATACTTTGGAATTCAGTGTTAACATCAGAAACGGTGAAGTAGATATACATATAGCAGTATGAAGAGATCCTGAAAAAGGATACTGAGTTAAAACATTAAGAAACAGAACAAGATCTCTGGTATAATGAGGATTAAGTAAACTACACACCCATGCAAAACAGTGCTAGCTACCTTACAGAACACCTAATATGGCTGCCTACAGGAATTGTGCAGGATGGGAGAAATGGGGGTGAAAATAGGGAGGGAGAATAAAATAAAAAACAAAACCTTTACTGAGTCAATCATGAATATGATGAGTCATCAATCCAATAGGATTATCTCAATTTTCTGCATCAGAGATCCATAAAAGGGAAAGGCCAGCAATGTACATCAAAGTATTCTAGAGACTTACAAAGCATTATTCAAATGTAAGTTGCTACCTGATATCAGAGGGCTTATCTTCTTTTTAAGTGACAAAACTGAGGTTCAGAGAAGTGAAGTATCTTGCCCAAGGACACCTACCTAATATGAGGTAAAACCAAAGGAATCATTCTTAATGACTTTCTCTTTCTCACTCCATTTACAGTTCATCAGCAGGGCATGCAGTGCAACCTTCAAAACACACCCCAAATCTAACTACCTATTCTAAGTCACCATCATCTTTTATCTCAACTACTCAGTCGTCTCCTAACTGGATCTGCTGCTTCCACCTTTGCTCCTCAATAATGCATTTTCTGAGTCAGGGCCTCATTAATTTGCCAAGATTGGCCTTGAACTTGCAATCCTCCTGCCTCAGATCCCACATTGCTGAGATGACAAGCTATTACAGGCACATGCCACCATGCCAGCTATTGATATATATAATATCTGTTGATTTATGTAATAGTCCATCTCCTCCACTAGAACATAAGCTCCTGTCAGTATCAGTCACCATGGCACCTGCAGAACCCAGATAATGCTCAGCATGTAAAAGATACACAAAAGTAAATATTTCTTGAGAATAACAATTAAACTCTGACCTGGCCATGATCATGCTCTTTCTACTACAGGGAAAGGATCAATATGTCTACAGTTTGTCATTTTCCCATAACAGATTAAAAAGTCCAGCTTTACATACTTCTTCTTTATCACCTGATAAAGCTCAATAAATGCTACTACGGGAAAATAAATGAGTGAAAAGTAACCATAAATAGAAGTCAATCAGAAAAGAGAGTTGATGATCATGGAGACACTACTAATATGATCATTCAGTGGTCAATCTGACTTCTTATGTGCCTACAGGCAAAGCCATGGTTACAAGTTTTGAAGGAAATAATCAGATGTGAGCCCTGGCTTCAAAAAGCTAATATGTATCTAACTATCAAAATGCAAATATGAATATATGCCTATGAAAAAAGAGATAATTAAGAGATATTGGATTTCAAGGTGAGGGGAACTGCTTTCAATTATGGAATTAACAGAACCTGTGAAGGAGATGGCAGTCAAACTGGTTAAACTGAAACAGATGAAAGCCTATGAACTTCTGAAAGACAAGAACTACAATTCTATTCATCCTGGTGTCTTTAATACCTCACAAAACATTAGGAACCTAAAGGCATTTGATAAATGTCTAACAAACTTGGGGAGGGGCAAAGTATTCTTCCAAAGGAAAAGGTAATAAAATACAGAGACAAGAGAATGCAGGATTTATATGAGCCACAAAAAGTCCTGAGGACTGGCTACAAAAAGGGGTCATGAAAGAAAATGCAAACAAGGTTCATGAAAAAGAACAGACAAAACAAAACAAAAAAAGTGTAAGGAAAGTGGGGTAGGCCTAGAACATGAACTACAGAAAAAGTTGTTGTCATTCATGTATTCAGTGTAAATTGTGTGCCTTCTCCTCGCAGAATACACAGGAACATCAGGAAGATGGGAAATTTAAGTGTAGATGGAAGTATAACTTTGATTTTCAACAATGCTTTGCAAAGAAAAAAAGTAGTGCAAAAGAGAGAGAGAGAGAGAGAGAGAGAGAGAGAGATAGATTGATTAATTAGTTCATACTTTTCCTTAATAGCCAACCTTGCTCTTTACAAAGACTGAACCACCTAGTAAATCCATAGGAGACATTATAATCTCCCATTATTAAAATGATGACCCAGAAGAAATAAAATATAAACTGAACATTTTAAGGGGGAAATAAAAGAGTTTGTGGCATGTAGTTACTCAATACTTCATATTCAGTTCTTTAAATTTTCCTCAAGAGTGGTGAAGACTGGGGCTGGGGTGGAGGCTCCGTGGCAGAGCGCCTGCCTAGCATGTGTGAGGCACTGGGTTCGATTCTCAGCACCACATATAAATAAATAAAATAAGGGTCCATTGGCAACTAAAAAATATTTTTTAAAAAGTGAAGACTTTAATCTAAATCCTATCCAATCACAATTTCATGAACTGACAGTCGACAACGATCCAAGGAATGTGATGGGGCAAGGAGAAAGAAATTTAAAACACTGAAAATCCATCCAAATGATGTTATGTACCAAAAATGATCATCAGGATGACAGCAACCACGTGATCTCTGGAGACCTTCACCAGGTCCAACAGAAACCAGGTCTCACTGGATGGGGCTTTCGGAACCTAGGCCACTGAGGCTCGCTGGGCAGGCGGGCCGGCTGGCGGGGCGGCCGGTGCCAGGAAAGCCCCGCCGCGTTTCCTCGGGCGCCCACCGCAGGACCCCGGCTCCGCAGGGACGGGGCGTGAGGGCCACTCACCGCTTGTCGATGGCGTCCATGTTTGAATGGAGGAGCCACAGCTCCTCCGTGTTGTCCTGCCGCGAGGACAGGATGAGGTGGTGGCCCGTCAGACACAGGGTCCCCTCGACCGCCGGATAGAAGGGCCGGTGCAGCACCACGTTGTCCACCCGCGGGTTCTTAATCAGCTCCGCAAACTCCATGTTGCCCCAGCGGACGGAGCCGGGCGCCCGCCGAGCCCAGGGCCTGGAGGCGGCTGCCCCGCCGCAGGGATGGAGAGAAGGACCGGCGTAGGGCTGGCCGGCGGGGCGGGGTCCGGGGCGAGGAGGCCGCGCCCCGCCCCAGGAGCGGTGGGCGCGGCGAGGCCTGCGGGCTCCGCGCTGGCCGCGGAAAGCCCGGGCCGCAGCCAGGCCAGGCCCTCCCGCACTTCTCCGTCACCCAGGCGCGGGGCACGGCCGCAAGGAGCGCTGCCGCCACCCAGCCACCCAACTTAGCCGCCGCCGGGGCTGAGGACAGAAAGAGAAGGCCGCTTTGGGACCAGCTTCCTAGCGAGTGCCGCTAGGGACTCCTGGCGGAAGCAGCTACTCGTAGCGGGAGCCTACGGCAACTCCGGGTGGAAGTAGCGGTGGTCAGAACTCGGAAGACTTAGGGGTGAGAACCGGAAAAATGGTCCCCACCTAGGTCCGGTAGAAACGCCTCCGGAAACACAGCCAGACCTGAAGATTTGCGTTCCTACGCGGGAAAAGGTTTTCTTTGCCTTCCTGCCTTCCCGTCACGTTCCTCGTCCTCTGTGTGCGTTCCTTATGAGAAGAGGCCTGGGAAGATGGGCCTACGACTAGAGAGGTTCTGTCCCGCTTCCCTCCACGTGCACAGTACCACCTCAAGGGCTCCTCGGAGCGTTGGGCTGCCGAAGACTGTGACGAAGCCCGTGCATTCGCCGTGAGGGTGTCTAGTGAACGGTCCGGCACCGCCGGGACCGCGGAGAAGCAGCCGCCGCAGCCCCCAAGCTCCGCGCACGGTGGTGACCGCGAACAAGAAGAGGCATAGAGATAGCTGTGAGAGAGACCTAGGTGTGGGTGCAGACACTCCCTCGCACCCTAGGAGGAGGCTCGAGCCACTTGCCTGAGGCCACCTGGTCATTCTGCGCGGAGCCCCGACTCCCATCTAGAGCTACGAAATGCAAGGCATTGGTCACCACCCATGGCCTCTCCGCTAGGTGCAATCGAGCTGAACTGCAGCTGGACACCTAAATCATGCCAGCGAATTAAATTATATAATTTATCCTCGCTTGTTCCTCCCCCCTTTAAACCGACATTGTTATTCTAAAATGGAAAGTATATTTTGAGTCCTGGTCTGCTTTTACTCTATAGCCTTTGAAGCCTCACCATGTAGTCCTAGGAACAGTGAGTTGGCCAAAGTCTCAAAGAGTATTCAAAGATAACATGACCTCATCTGCTTACCCAACACCTGTCCCTGCTCTAGTCCTTCCTAAAATGTTCTCAAAGCTAAGCACTGTATAACACAGTTATTCTTGAGTGTCCAATTTAAATTATTTCTCTAAGAAAAGAACCAACAGAGAAGGGGTGGTGAGGGAAATTATTTAGGAAGCTATTAAAACTTGAATTTTTTTATCGTCTTATTTGGTCCTTCATAACAATTACCAGTTGTGAAAGGGAGAATTTCTGTCAGAAGAAAGAATCAGGGAGCCAGGATTGGTGATGCGAGCTGCTAGAGAGACTGAATCAGGAAGATTGCAAATTTGAGGCCATTCTCAGCAACTTAGTGAGACCCTGTCTCAAAATAAAGAAGGGCTGGGAATGTGGCTCAGAGGTTAGGCGCCCCTGGGTTCAATCACCGATATAATAAATAAATAAATAATTAAAATCAGGGAAAGTTTTACAGAAAGAGTATCATTTGGAAATAAGAACTTGAAGGATGAGTAAAATTGACTCTTTTGAATATGGGCTTTTAGTTTTCCTGAACATAGCTTATGAAAATAGCATGATGCCTTTAAGTTAAAAAAATGTTTCAATATTCTATAAAGCCGTAACTCTTTTGTCCATGAGAGAGAATTGTCAATATCTGCTGAGCTGTTACATTAAAACACCAGAAGCTATTAGAAAATCACACCTACAGTCAGTTGAAGCTCAAAACATGGAAAGCCTTTGAGTGCTGAGGTTAATAGAGGATGAGCAGAGAATGGAGGGCACTTTACCATGTCAACAGCAGATGGCAGTGGACTCAACTGTAATGGAATAGGTCGCATTCTATCAAAATAACACAACCAAACTGTGGTCAAATACTTATCCAAGCTGCCTGGGCCCGAGGGTCTTGGAAGATTCTGATAACCCAAAAAATAATATGTCACTTATATTTCACATAAAGAAGTTAATGCCTTATAATCATCACCATTCTGTGAGATATAATGGTATCGATATATAATCATCAAAAAGTAATTTTATCAAATAATCAACTAACATTTATTAAGTGCCCGTTAGGGTTACTGCAGGGAATGGAAACAATAGATATGACACGAACCTTGTCTTTGAGGAGTTATAGGTAATTTGGAAAGACTAAACTCCCAAGAGATAGGGAACAAAAGAAGTGCAAGCACTTGAAGTGCCAATTTACTCTCCTGGCTTTGTGTTTTCCTGCCAGGTCTTGCATAGTTTGTAGAAACTGAGGCCATTTGAAGGTAGTTTAAAGAAAGGTTGACAATTCCCAAGAGTCACAGAAGTCTGAGGTGGGGAAGACACTGCCTGGGTGTTCCATTGATGAGCAGCCGTCTTCCGCCTGCTTTGCCGTGTATTGATGGGGGCAGTTGTAACACACCTGACAAACTCAGGCCAGGTCTTTCTTGTACCCACTCCTACACCTCACAAGAAATTTGGTCACCAAGTGGTTGATTCTGTCTTCTAATATGCCTTGAATTCTTCCCATTCTCTCCAAGTCCAAGGCCACTAGCTTAGTTCAGGCCACCACCATTTCTCACCTCCAAAACCAAGCAGTGAGACAGAACACAAGGGCACTGCTTCTCTAGTCCAAGGCCCAGGCCCTTGCTGACCCACCCGTTTAAATTAGACTTAATTTGCACAGATTCTGCCTGTTAAGATCCTGAACTGTGGGTATTGGGAGAAGATAGCCTTTCTTAACTAAGCAACGCAGGGCTAAAGTGTCATTACCCTCAGCAAAAAGAGGAAAGTTGTAGGGACAAAGATAGGATCCGTGGGTCTGTGTTCAGATACTGCACTTTCACAGCTGCACTCCAATGTCTGGCTCTTGCATTTCAACCACTGAATCACTTCATTTTGTGACACTAAGCAAAAGAATGGTGTCCTGACACCTCAGAAGGAAGTGGCAAAGTGGAAGGAAGAGGAACTGTTGGCGCCACTACATAAAAACACCCCAAATGTAGTTGCTTAAAGCAACATCCTAAACTGGCAGAGAGAACTGGAATGGGAGAGGATAGGAACTGGCCAGACATCTCTGTTTCTCCAGTCCGTCTCGCTCCTCTGGGCCTCTCCCTGTGGTCTCATTGGAAGCTGTTTGACATTCCTGCTGATGTGGCAGCCTCAGGACAGTTAGGATGCGTTCATGGCAGAAGAAGGTGTCAAAAGAGTATTCCCCAGAGCAAAGTGGAAGCTGTATTACCTTTCACGACCTAGACTGGGATGTCACATGATGTCCCTTCCACTGTCTTCCATTGATATAAACAGTCTTAAAACCTCACTCAATTTCAAGAGGACATCTCTCAGAGGAACAGTGTCTAAGAAGTTGTACTGCAGGCCCATCCAGAGGGGAAACAAGCAGGTGAGAGTACAGCTTCCCTGCACACCCTGGGAAGAGGAGCAGGCAGAATGCCGGGAAGTCAGCACACTGTTTCAGCAAAGTGTTTTCTGCTCATGGCCATAATGAAGTAAGAACATGCAATTACGTATAATTGGATATAATTAAAATAAAGAGACACGTCTAAAATAAAGGCCTAATTAAGAAGTAGGAAAATTAACTAGGTGGGAATGTCAACAATGCTAATTCAGTGATTACTGTTGGGGTTTATTGTTCTGCCATTGTACCTAAATCAGGATCAGCGTCCAATGAAGAGGTAGAGCGACCCCAGTCTTCTCTCAGCTCTCAGTCACGCCTCCCTAGCTTCACACGTCTTCTTTCCCACACCATTTAAGTGAAGCTCTGATATAATTCTGAATGTGACATGTGTGTTTTCCCTCTCCCCTTAAGACTGCCATACCCCTTGCAACTAACCCTCCCTTACTTCCCCTTTGGCTTTTTTCCACTGTCCTTGACTCCCCCCACCCCTTTTCCTGACATGACCACTTTGAGAGGACGGATCTACAAGCACCACCCACAGGTGACTAAGTTATCACAGGAGACAAGACTAAGTTATCCCAGTGGAGGTACCTGGTGGCCCTCACTGCAGTCCAGCGCAGTGAAGCATAGGCCTTCTGAGCTCCTGAAGTGACACAATGAGGGGGGCACTTCCCCTGGGCGGGGCTCAATCCCAGACCCTGAACTCAGATCTGAGCACGAGGGCATCATACATACCCATAGAGCGGGGTACTCTCAAGCAGTGGCCTTGGACTCCACTAAGTGTTCAATGTCATGGACAACAAAAACGACATTTAAAAAGGCAGGGAGCGCTGGGCATGTGGGGTACACCTGGAGTCCTAGCACTGGGAAGGTGAGAGAATCACTGGAGCCCAGGAGTTCGAGGCCAGCTCAGGCAACTTAAGGGGACTATATTTCAAAAAACAACCCCCCCCCAAAAAAAATGGCAAAAACAAGGCATGAAACCTGACAACACTTTTGAGCTGAAAGAAATGCTACAGGAGACATTTGGGAGGGGTATGAACAGGGACTGCATACCAGGCGATTTCCTTGGGTCAGTGCTGATTTCCTTACATAGGGTAATGATAACATGATTATGTAGGAAAATGTCCTTTTTCTCCTGAGTTACCTGTTGAGATATTTGAAGAGGAACTGTCACCACATCTGCGGCTTACTTCTAATTGTTTCTGAAAAAATATGTATACCTGTATTTACTATGTACGTGTGTGAGGTATGTACGTATGTGTACACACACATGCATTATATACTCGGTGAAAGAACAAAATAACCGATTATTGACAATTGATGATCCACATAAAGGGTTTAAAATGTTTATTGTGCTATTCTTTCAACTTAGTACAACTATTTTTAAGTTAAAAATCTAGAAATCGAAAATCAAAAAAACCTCACACTAAATTTTGACACACTGCAATGTAATGAACATTAGTGAAAGCTCTTCCCATGGAGTTGTGGGTTAGCATCTCACATGGTCTGGAGTGACCTGGACCCGCAATTCCATTTCATAGGGTCCTGACAGGGAAACCACCTACCCTTTTGAGGATGGTCAGATTCCGAGAAATCACCAAAAGACTTGGCAACAATAACTCCTGCTATCAACTTTGTATTTTGTTCTTCAGGGGTTACCTGCAGAAGTTCAACTACAAATTGGTCAATCATACACTCATAATTTAAAATCTCGGTGATGTTACCTTGTACCCTGAGCTCTTCTGCATCTGAAGTGTTTAGATCCTAATCATTCTGACCACAAGTTCCCTCTCCTCACCCTCGTCCTCGCTGCCTCTGTCCTGCTCAGGGAAGCTTCAAGTCTCCACCCTCCTTATTCTACGCCCCCCTCCCCTGCCCAGGTCCCGTCCACTGGCCAGTCATCCCATTGCACTCTCTCTAGCGCTCTCCTCTCGTCACCTGTACAAGGATGAGGACAGGGCTGTCAAGTCAACTTGAGCTCGTTGACTGGCACTTAATAAGCATCTTATAAATACATCTGTGTGCAATTGAATTTTCCAATCTAAGTTTCAAAGATGTGAAATTACTTAGCTAAAATCACATGACTAGTTAGTGGCTGGTCAGGAAATAAAATCCGTTGTTGTTTTTTCTTTCACATCATTGCTTTTTCTACCTCTAATTCTTCTTTCCCCCGTTACTTATTCAGTCTGGGTTTTTTGTTGTTTGTTTTGGGATTGATGACATAGATTCTTTGCTTAGCCAAATTTTAGCGTTTTTTGTTTGTTTGTTTGTTTTTTGTTTTGTTTTTGGTACCTTGGATTGAACCCAGGGGTGCTTAACCACTAAGCCACATCCCCAGCCCTGTTTTTTCATGATGATGATTATGATTATTTAGAGACAGGGTCTCCCTAAGTTGCTTAGGGCCTCACTAAGTTGCTGAGCCTAGCTTTGGTCTTGTGATCCTCCTGCTTCAGCCTCCCAAGCTGCTGGGATTACAGGGGTGCAGCACAACACCCAGCTTTGCTATTTCTTTTTTTTTTTTAATGGTGCTGGGGACTGAACCCAGGGCCCTGCAGTGTTTGGCAAGTGCTCTACCACTGAGCTACAAATTGTAGTCAGTCTTGGCCAAATCCTAGTCAGGCTCCTGAACCCTCTAGGAGGCCCATCAGTGCACTCCCTTGTAAAACCCCACTGTGGTAAAGAGCCCTCCTAAGTCAGCTCATCCAGAATCCCTCACCTGCTATCTATACCTGATCACTTTAAATACTCATCCTAATCATCCATCATCTGCCAGGTGATGCCTGACAACCCTGGCCTGTCAATCAAGAATCTTGCCGGTGGGTTCAGGCAGAATCCTTACTGCACCTAAAGTTTCCTCTTAGTAATTTCTCATCAACTGACATCCCCTGTCCTCCTTGGCTGTAAATTCTTCCTGCCTGTGCTACATTTGGATAAACCCATCTCTTATCCCCTCTGCAAGGAGTCTCTTTACCTACCACAGTGGTCTTCATAATGTCTGCCTAACCATGCTTAGAATATTTTTTTCTTGTAAGAGTGGATGAGGAACAGGGAGCGAGTGAAGAATCAGCTTGACTATGAATACCAACTAATTGACTGACACATGTGCCCCAGGGGTTGGCCTCTGGTCTGCTTCCACAACTTCTCATCCCAGGGGAGAAGAGGTGTGCTCAATTAAACCTCAAGAAAAGAGTAGTTCTTGCTCTGCTTGGTTCCTGCTGCCTACAGATAAAGTTGGTTCCTCCACAGGAAAGTCCTTTCACTTGATTCACTTTCATGCTTTCTCCTCAGTTTGGAAGTGACTTGGGGGGTGGGTGTGAGTGTGTACTCTTTAACAAGCAATGACAATCTGACTCTGATCACTTCAAATTAGAGTACCTCCTAGCCTAAGACTTAAGCAGACACTCTGTCTTCAACGGCGACCAAGATAAACTTGAATCTGTACAGAGGTGACAGCCATAGGAGAGCGGCTGGGGGGCTCAGGAGAGTAGGGAAGTGGACATGACAAGGGCCTGGTAGTGCCACACAATCAGTCCTCTCTGTCGGATAGCAGGGAATTGTCAAAGTTGGGCTCAAGTCTTCCACAGAGGTTGGGAAATCGTAGGCGAATCCTAGGATCTCATGTTGCCTTTGCCTCCATTTTGAACGTAGGTTGGACTTCCCCTGCAGAAGCAGCTCAGTCACTGTGATGCAGTTTCCAGTTCTATACCCATCTCCTGCCAGGGCCTCAGTGTGGTGGGTCCCAATGTCTGCCACAGACAGCTTCCTCCTGGTGACCACCTCCCTGAGGGAAGCTGCACCCAGCCTACTCAACGCACACCCGCACAGACTGCGCCATCTGCCTCAGTACCCCTCTAGGTCACATCACAGCCTCCTAGAACTCCTGCCTGCTTACTTGAAACCCACCAGCTACAATTCCCCACAGGAGCCCTGTTTGGACAACTTCCTAGACCCAATACAGGTGTTGGCCTCTGAGTCCCTCTTTCTCTTTCTCCACTTGTTCCCTGACCTTCATGGTCACATGCTTGCAAACCTGTGTGTGTGTGTGTGTGTGTGTGTGTGTGTGTGTGTATGTGTGTGTTGTGTCCTCTTGGTATGCCTTACACCCTGAGCCAGGGGCCTATAAGGAATAAAATCTCTTTCTTGTGTCTCTCGTAATTATGGGAAGAGTGCTCTCCATCTCAGAGATGTCAAGTTACAACAGACACAGGCCCTGTCCTTCCTCATGATCGTATTTCTAAGGAATGGCTCTCAAGTCATGGAGAAAGACACTCTGAGTTATAGGACTACATATACATCCCATGGAGGCAGAGGAAGAATTCACTATAGCAAGTCCATTTAATAAATACACTAAGAAAAGGAGACCAGGAGCCCATGTCAGGCATTGGCTAGAACAGACAGACAGTAAGTTTATTTAGCAGCCTTCAACTATGTTAGTGTCTTTCAAATCTCCTAATGTGAGTGTGTCTGAAAGGCAGGGGGCTGGCCCTACAGATTGCTTTCAATGCCTGCTCACAAACTGCTTTTTCTTCCTAACTGTCTAATTCCCTTGTGGTTACTATGGCAGTGATAGCAGATTACCGTCTGTAGGCAATAGTTCCTGAACTGTAGGGTGTGAAACATTTGCATTAGAATTACTTTTTTTAATTTTTTTTTTAAAGAGAGAGAGAGAGAATTTTAATATTTATTTATTTTTTTTTTAGCTTTCGATGGACACAACATCTTTGTTTGTATGTGGTGCTGAGGATCGAACCCGGGCCGCACGCATGCCAGGCAAGCGCGCTACCGCTGAGCCACATCCCCAGCCCTCATCAGAATTTCTTGAGGAAGCATGGGGACATTCAGATTCCCAGGCCCTGTCCCCAACCTGCTAAGTCAAGACCTCCAGGAACTAAGCTTGTTCCATAGGTTCCCCAATTGACTCCGAAGCTTCAGGTGCATTCAGACCTTAACACAGTGAGTGCCTGACAGATAGTGCCTGAGGTGGCCTGTGCTAACAGTGCTGCAGACTTTACTGCGGGCCCAGGCTCCTGCCACACTGTAGAGTTTTCCTACGGCTGTTGTAACTACATATTACAAACTCCTAGCCTAAAATGAGATTCATTTATTCTCTACAATGAAACCAAAGAAAAGATGAATAAAAATAAATAATTGAATAAAAATTTGACTAAAAATCCAACTCAGATATAACAGAGAAGACTCAAAATATTGAAATCAGAAATAAGAGGGATCATCACTACTGACTTTACAGAAATAAAAAGAACCATAAAAGAGTATTCTGAACAATTATGCCAATAAATAGATGAAAAGGACAGATTCCTAGAAGACATAAACTACTGAAAATGACTCAAGACCAAATATGTAATATGATAGAATTACAACAAGAGATTAAATTGGTAATAAAAAAAAAACTTCCCACAAAAGAAAAATTCAGGTCCAGATAAGATTCTCTTCAATTCTACCAAACATTTACAAAAGGAATCAATGCTAATTCTTCACAACTCTTACAAAAATTAGGAGAGAAGGAGGGCTGGGGATATAGCTCAGTTGGTACAGTGCTTGCCTGGCATGCACAAGGCCCTTGGTTCAATCTCCAGCACCACAAAAAAAAAAAAAAAAAGATTTGGGGCTGGGGTTGTGGCTCAAGTGGTAGAGTGCTCACTTGGCACCTGTGAGGCACTGGGTTCAATCCTTAGCACCACATAAAAATAAAATAAAGATATTGAATCCACCTAAAACAAAAAAAATATTAAAAAAACAGGAGAGAATGTTTCCCAACTCATTCTATACCAATATTACTCTAAGACCAAAGACAGTCAAAGATATTGCAAGAAAAGAAAACCACAGAGTGATATCTCTTGTGACCACAGACACAAAAATCCTCAAACAGACTTGGCATGGGAGCATGAGTTTATAATCCTAGTTACCTGGGAGGTGGAGGCAGGAGATTTGCAAGTTCAAGGCCAGCCTCAGCTACTTAGCAAGACCCTGACTCAAAAAGGGCTGGGGCTGTAGCTCATTGGCAGAGCACTTGCCTAGCAGAGAGGCCCTGAGTTCAATCCCCAGCACCCCCCACCAACACACACACACACATCCTGCACAAAATAATAGTAAGACAGATCTAGCAACATATGAAACAAATCACATGCTATAACAAAGTGTTAGGATTTATCCCAGGAGTGCAAGTTGGCTTAACGCCTGGAAATCAGTTATTGTAATAATCATATCAACAAAAATCAGAGCAGCATGATGATTTTAGTAGATTCAGATAAAGCACGTGACAAAACTAAACAAACTATAGAAGGGAACTTCCTCAACCTGATAGAAGGCATCTGTGAAAAACTCAAAGCACATGTGCTTAATGATGAGGGACTGGACAGTTTCCTAAGAACAGAAATGAGGTAAGAACCACTTGTCCAACAACAACCACCCCCCACACACACAAACATAAACACAAATCAAAGAACACAACAACAAAAACAAAAGAATCACATGTCCACTCATATCACTTCTATTCAACGTTGGACTGGTTCCAGTAGAACAATTAGATGATAAAATAAAATGCAGTCATATTAGAAAGTGTGAAATCATCTCTATTCACACAAAACACATCATTGTGTATAAAAAGTCCTAAGGAGAGCTGGGGATTTAGCTCAGTTGGTAGAGTGCTTGCCTTGCATGTACAAGGCCCTGGGTTCAATCCTCAGCACCACAAAAACAAACAAAAAAGTCCTAAGGAACTCACTAAAACTTGACTAGACTTAATAAACAAGCTCAAAATGTTATAAAATTTATACAGAATTTCAAGGGACGCAAAATATCAAAAACAATGTTAAAAAAGAACCTAGTTGGACAACTCACAATTTCCCAATTTGAAAACTTACGACAAAACAATAGTGATCCAGACAGCGAAGGTAGAAAAATAGATCAGCTGAGAATTGAGATCCCAGAAGCAAACTCTTGCATTAGTGGACAATTGATTTTCAGCCCGAGTGCCAAGACCATTCAGTGGAGAGGAACAGTCTTTCAACAAACAGTACCAGGCCAATTAGACAGCCAGAGTGAACTAATGAAGTTGGACCCCTTTCTCCAACTTCATTTGGAGTTAATTTACAAAAATTAACTCCAAATCAATCTAAGGCCAGAGATAAAGTATAAACTTATTAGGAGAAAACCTAGAGACAAATCTCCATGATCTTGAATTTACTGTTGATTCTTTGATATGACACCCAAATCAAGAGCAATAAACACAATAATAATTTAAACTAAAATTTAAACCTTTTGAGTTTCAAGGAACAGTGTCAAGAAAGTGAAAAGACAATCTACAGAATGGGAAAAATATTTGCAAATTATGTATCTGATGAGGGACTTGTATCTACAATATATAAAGAATGTCTACTCTAAAATAAAAAGACAAATAACTCAATTTTTAAAATGTACAAAGAATCTGAATAAATATTTCTCCAAAGAAGATACTGATACAGTCAATAAGTACATGAAGACATTGTTTGTCACTAAGAAAATGTAGACAAAACCCATAATTACTAGAATTGCTATAATCAGAAAGTCAGATAACAAAACTTGGTGAAAATGTGGAGAAATCAGAACCTTCATATAATTCTGGTGGGAATACAAAATGGTGCGTTCACTTTGGGAAACAGGTTGTCCATTCCTCACACACAGAAGCACCATTTGGCAGGTACACCCACTTCTAGGCATAAACCCAAGAGAAATGAAAATGTGTCTGCACAGAAACTTGCACATAAATATTTATAGCAGCTTTATTTACAATAGACAAAAGATGGAAACCCGAAGGTCCACTAACTGATGAATGGACAAAAAAAAATGTGGTATATCCATTCACAGAAATTTAATTTGGCCACACATTTAATTTGGAAAGACGTACTGATATGTGCTCCAACATGGATGAAGTTTGGAAACATCATGTTAAGCCAAAGAAGCCAGTGTCAAAATACCATATATCATGTGATCCATTTATGTGAAAAGTTGAGAACAGGCAAATCTATGGGACAGAGGCGTTTGTGGTTGCTTACAGCTGGGTGTCTTGGGGTCAGGGGAGGATAGCTAAAGTTGACTGTGATGGTGGTTGCACCACTCTTTGAATGTACTTTAAAATACTGAGCTATGCACCTCAAGTCAATGAGTTGTATGGTATATGAACAACAGCTCAACAAAGCTATCACCAAGAGGAGGAGGAGGAGGAGGAGGAGGAAGCAGCAGCAGCAACAGCAGCTACTAAGAGCAAACAGATTAACACAAGGCAACACGTAACCTGTGGGAAGCCACATTTAGGAGAATGTGACCTAAACCAGCTTTGCCATCAGTTAGGACTTCAGGGATGCCAATGTGACCTCCATCAGCCACAGTGGGCACTGGACACCTCTACTGTGTGCAGAGGGAATGAGGAACTGAACTTTCAAATCTGGTCACGTTACAGGTTGTTCTGGTTCCAAGAAACAAAATTTTCACCAAAGAAACTCCTGATTTTTATATATCTGTGCATAATGGGAAAGATTCTTGAAACTAGCTAGAAAAATGGAAATAGTTAACTCAAACTTGCCGTGGCCTTCACAGGGATAACTTGAAGCAGTGAGTGATACATTTATTTTTGTATAGTTGTAGATGGACACATGCCTTTATTTTGTCTATTTATTTTTTTAATGCAGTGCTGAGGATCAAACCCAGTGCCTCACACATGCGAGGCAAGTGCTCTGCCACTGAGCTACAGCCCCCAACCCATTGGGTGATGCATTTTTAAGAGGCTCTTGAATCTGAGAATGTGAAAACGCCCAAGTCCAATGGTGGCCCCAAGCCACACAGGGAGCTTCTGGTCCACTACAGCCACACGACAACTCCTACCATGCTGCCAGATGGAACTCCCTCAGCCCGGGTCAGTCACTGCAGGCAATCATACTCTGGCCCATGAACTTTCTCCCATGGCTCTTGAGCAGGTGGGTCTCTGGAAACCTCCTTCCCCATGTCAAGTCCACCTTTGGTAAAAGAACACCTGCTACAAAAACACTGGTTCAGAGCAGAGTAGAGTGCTGTTTTTAAACTAATTGAGAATCTTTCAACTTAAAAAAAAAAGTTTGTATTAATTTGAGAGACCTCTACCACCACCAGCCAACCCACACGATACCAGATGTGCGGACGATGATATCACTGGTTCAGCTAAAGGCACAGTGCAGGGATGCCAGCAAGAGCAGACAGGCATCCCGTGTCCTGAGGGAACTGGGGAACAGAGCTCAAGGTCTCTCAAGTTCAACACAGCTCCTATTCTGATGGCATTTAGAAGTTCAAAGAACGTTAATGAATAACACAAAGAATCTCAAAGATTCTCAAAACACAATGTTTTCAGTGTTTGTCCCTTTAGGAAGAAAACTTTCTGGTCAAGAGAAATAAAGTGTGAAGTTTGTTTGAATGCACCAAGCTGCAAATTATATATGTGACCACCTGAATGCAAATTTTACTTTGCTAATTTGTAGTATTGGGGATTGAACCTGATTGATAATTTAAAATAGCAAGGAAATCAGTCTTCTGATGATTGAGACTTCCAAAAACTTCCTTCCTGGTGAAGAAGATTTTCAAATTAGAAGACTTTCAAAAGTTTTATTTAGTTATCAAAGCTCATCAAAAACCTTATACTTTTCAAAAAAATGTGAACGTACTTAACATCTATGACTGTAACCATCTAAAACTGATTAAGATGGTAGTGAAGCCAGATTTAAAGTTAGGTAGTCAGTGTAGTTAGGTAAATTGGGTCTAATATTGAGTGAAATCTAAAATGGAGACCATGCTGAGAATGACGCAGGGAAACTCAGGACAACTCATGGAATGTAATGAAGTCCGAAAAGGCCCTAGGCCAAAGTCCACCTCAAAGAAACAGCCCCCAACAGATTTGGAGATAGCCCATCCCAGAGAAGTGATAAGCCCATCCCAAAAGTCCTTCCTGCCCGTTTGGCCCACCTGTGTCCTAACCCTTCCCACCTACATTCCATCACCAAAACTACAAAAAGGGGAAGCAAGGACTCGACACTGGCCAACAGCGGTAACAGTAGTAAGTAAAAAGGTACATAATACCTTAGCAAAGCAGAACATCAAGAAGAATCCAAACCACGTATAAACAGCCAAGTTATTCATAGAAGAGTAACAAATACTGCTTTTTTTCTAATATGAAATTATTTCTCTCTAAAAAGTTTTTCAATCCGAGAAAAGAAAATGTAACTTTAATTATAGAAATTTCTGTTGAATCAGAAGCACCAAAGAATTCCAAAGAATCATCAGTGGATCAACAATTAGTCACATAATGGCTTTGCCAAAACATTTCTGTATCAAATGTTTAAGTAAAATATAAAGGGCTTTATAGTAAAAATAAGTACATGAGAATTATATTTAAAAAATCCACATTTTAAGTTCATGTAATACTCCTAATGAATTCTTAATTTGGGTTAAAAATGTAACAATATGTGGCTGGGGTTGTGGCTCAGGGGTAGAACATTTACCTAGCACATGTGAGGCCCTGGGTTTGATCCTCAGCACCACATAAAAATAAATAAAATAAAAATAAAGGTATTCTGTTCAACTACAACTAAAAATAAATAATAATAAAAAAAAGATAAATATATATCTATCCCATTATTGTTGAGTTGTAGTTATTTCTGTATCCTGGATATAATTTACAAATATTTTCTCCCATTCTGTTGGTTGCCTTTTTTTTTGGGGGGGGGGACCAGGGATTGAATTCAGGGGCACTCGGCCACTGAGCCACATCCCCATCCCTATTTTGTATTTCATTTAGAGACAGGGTCTCACTGAGTTGCTTAGTGCCTTGCAGTTGCTGAGGGTGGCTTTGAACTTGTGATCCTCCTGCCTCAGCCTGTCTATCGGCTGGGATTACAGGTGTGCACCGCTGAGCCCAGCATGTTGATTGCCTTTTTTTTCTGTTGAGTGTGTACTTTGATACACGAAGTTGTACAGTCTTCATTTGGTCCAGTTCTATTTGTTTCCTTTGTTGACTGGCGTTTGGTGGGATAATCAAGAAACGGTTGCCAACCCATGTTATGAAGACATCATTTTCCCCTGTGTGTTTCAAAGAGTTTTATATGCTTAGGTCTTATGGTGAGGGCTTCGATCCATTCAGAGTCGACTTTTGTATAGTGATAAGAGTCCAACCTCATTCTTCCACTAGTGGACATCACGTTTTCCCACCACCATTTGCTGAAAGACTGCCCTTCCCCACAGAGTGGTCCTGACATGCCTGTCAACATCACCTGACCACACACCCGAGTGTTCGTTCCCGGGATCTGCCATCTATTCCATCAGTCTCCTTGTCTGTCTTTGTGCCAGATCCACACTGTTTTTCGATGCTGTGGCTTTGTAGTTAAGTTTTGAAATTAGGAAACATAAAGTCTCCAACTTTGTCTTCTTTTTCAAGATTGTTTTGACTATTTTGGGGCCTCTTGAGATTCCCTATAAAGTTCAGGATGGATTTTTCTATTTCTAAAAAAGGAGGAGGAGAAGAAGGAAACTTTGTTGAGATTTTCATAGATATTCCATTGAATCTTCCAATTGCCCTGGGTAGCAGTCATACCTTAGCAACCCTAAGTCTTCTAGTTGTTGAAAAGAGGGTGTCTTTCTACTTGTTTGTATCTTCCTGAATTTCCTTCAGTGCGGTTTTATAGTCTTCACTGCACACATCCTTACCTCCTTGCTAAGTTTACTCCTATGTTATTCTTCCCAATACTGTTATAAATGGACCTTTTAAATTTCCTCATTTGATGTCTCATTGTTAGTGAACAGAAATGCAATTGATTGTGGGTGTTGATTTTGTATCCTGCAACTTAACTTTGCTGCATTTATTAGTTCCAACAGGTTTCTTTTTGTTATTGTTGAATCTTTAGGATTTTCTACATTTAAGATCACACAATCTGGTCAGGTACCATGGCACATGCCTGTACATTCCAGCAACTTGGGAGGCTGAGACAGGAGGATCACAAGTTCGAAGCCAGTCTCAGCAATTTCCAAGACCCTGTCTCAAAACAAGAAAGAAAGGGGCTGGGGTGTATGGGCTGGGGTTGTGGAGAAGAGCCCTGAGGGGACAGGGCAGGGGGTGCCATGCTCGCCCAGGTGAGGGATAATGGGGTTTGGAGGAAGGTACTGGTCGTGACCAGGGCAGTGGTGGGATTTATCTGGGTAAAACTCCCAGGAATGCAGAGGAGTCAATGCATTTCCAAGTTCTGTCTGTGCCCGACGGTTGGCAACCTGCAGGGATTGACTGGGAAAAGGCCTCTCGTTCAGTTCCCTCAGGGGAGCTGCTGCTGCCAGGTGCACACGGTAGCCCCAAGCTACAGAGGGCCCCAAGCTACATCTCCAGGGGGCCCAGCCTGCTGCCTCCCAGCCCAAGTTCAGAGACGACGTCCCTCGTTGCAGGTGAGCTAGAACCCAGGGATGCACCCAGGGCTGAGGGGGAGGACCTGGAGGAGAGCAGAAGATGGGACCTGGGGATGGGGTTATTGCTCTAGTCTATGAGGCTGTGCAGGAAGCCAGGCTTATTCAGGGGTGAGAGGGGTCTGAATGCGGAACCCCCTCTGCCTTTACAAAGATGTAGCTGCAGAGTGCTTCACCTTCCCAGGCCTCGGTCCTTCAGGCCTGCAGACACCTCACAGTACCACTGCGGTCCCCAGCACAGGAGTGGTCAAGTACGTGGCTCCTGGAGCCAGACCACCGGGCTCTGAACCACAGCCCCGCCTGCCACCAGCTGCAACCAAGTCTCACTGTCCTCATCTGCAGAAGGGGGTGCTGACAATAACAGAATCTGCCTTCCACTTAAGACTAGGGGAGGAGGGCAGGAAAGGTGATGGAATGAGATGGACACCATTACCTTAGGTACATGTATGATTGCACATATGGTGTGATGCTACATCGTGTACCAACACAGAAATGTAAAATTGTGCTGCAATTGTGTACCATGAATCAAAATGCATTCTGCTATCATATATACCTAGTTAAAATTAATTAATTAATTTTTTAAAGACTAGGGGCTGGGGGGTGCAGCTCAGTGGTGGAGTGCTTGCCTGGCATGCAAGGGCGGGGGTGGGGGGAGGAAGGAAGACTTGGAGAGAAGGGGAAGTAGTAAGTGGTGGGTATGGAGTTCTGGTTTTATGAGGGTAAAAAGAGTTCTGGAAATGGGTGTGATGGTCACAGGACAATGTGAGGATACTTAACCCCACAGAATTGTTCATTTAAAATGTTTAAGATGGTAGGTCTTGTGTGATCTTTGTGTCTTTTACCACAATTAAAACTATCTTTTTGAAAACATTTCAAAATAGACAATTTAAAGGAAGATGTTTCAATATTAATACTACCTAAATCTAGTAGTGTCACCTGTGAATTAACTTGCCTATAAAAGTATAATATCACATTTTTGTAATATCATATTTTACTGTTTAAAATTTTAAGCACAACAGCTTAGTATTTTATCACATAGAATGACAAAAGCAAAATAAGGCTTTGGATTCACGTTCACTGGGTTCTCGGGATTTATTTTGAATCCACCACTCAAACACAACAGGTGGAGTCAATTTGCTCCAGGTGCCAACTCCAAGCTCTGAGTTTACACTGGAATGAAAATGTACATGACACTCCACGTGATAGTAATTTTTGTACAACAAGTTTCCTGAATTAACTTTCAGGTAGAATACAATTTCTTATGTAACCAACTGAAGCTTACATATATCTTAAAATGCAATTGTTGGGGCTGGGGATGTGGCTCAAGTGATAGCGCGCTCGCCTAGCATGCGTGGGGCACTGGGTTCAATGCTCAGCACCATATAAAGATAAAATAAAGATGTTGTGTCCGCTGAGAACTAAAAAAAAAAAAAAAAAAAAAAAGAAAAAAAGAAAATGCAATTGTAAAATGCAGAAATTACTCAGAACTGTGAACAACATGGCACTTTTTAAGGAGCAGTGTTTCACCACTGACATTATTCAGAATGGCTCACACTGGTGATATCCAACTGACTTTAGCCATTTGTATGATTGTGTTTAAATTCTCCACAAATCATGCATCTGGCTGCCTGCTCCAAGGAAGGCCGGCCCGCGGTTCCATCCTCTCCATGACTGTACATTTGAAGCAATGGGCAATTCCACAAAGATGGCTCTCTAAGCACTTGTAAGAATTGGTTTAATTTAAATGAACAGTCTTGAAGTTGAGCATTTTAATTTTAGCTACAGGACTTCTCAGGTATGAAGGGCCCAAAATTGGAAAGTCGGTTACTTCCTTTGTATTAGATATCAATGCTTATGATTTTGAGAGCATGTTTCATAAAGAGTGTTTGGGGCAGGGGGAGGTGTCCTAGTGTCAATGTCCCAGCGCATGAAGCCAGCAATACAGGGAGAAAGGAAAATACTGCAGCCAAGTTCCAGTCTGGTGTTTGGCGCCCTCTGGTGGAAAGTTTGAAAATATACAAAACAGTGGATAAGTCAGCAATTGCTTACACAGTTCCCTAAGTATGAATTCATCTAAGCCCTTTGTGTACGTGACCTCATCTTTACAACTGCCTATAAATTAGTCATATGAGTACAGATTTACTCATTACTAAAATTGTTTCAGATAGCTCAAGTGAATTAACCACAGCTACTCAGCTAGCAAGTGTCAGAGCCAGAATTCAAATTAAGTTTTGCCCAAGCTCCAAGCTCCAGAGCCCAAACTCTTGGAGAGCCCCAGGGCACTCTATCAACCCATCAGAGCCTGGGGGCTTAAGAGCCTGGGGACTTAACTGCCTCAAACTACCTCCCAGCACTGTAATGGTTTGCACAATGATGACAGTAAGGTCTAAAAACAGGGGTTCTTTTATGTTCACTTAAAAATTGTGATTTGCTCTCAAAAGAATTACCAGTGTGGCCTGGTTGGTCATATTTTCTTCTTGTGCTTATGCTTCTTTTGCACTTTAACTTTTTCTGGTATTCTGAGGATCATCCAGTGTAGTGGCCCATCAATGTGGGCATCCTGAAACTCTTAGGAGGGAGTTTGGGTTGTCATGGTGATAAGAGGGCACCCATGATGGTTAATGCAATGAGTACTGATGTTCTACAGTGCCCAGGACAGGTCACACAAGAGGCAACTGACCTAGGACCCAAGAAACTTTATGGCATCCTGCCAGTCCCTATAACACAAACACATGCTATAACTTGGGTGGGATTTCAAGACCAGAGAGGTAGCTTCTGTGGTATGTCATTGCCTCCAGGTCCCATGTCATGACGGGGACTTGTTTTGAATACACTGATAAATAAGGCCTGGATTATTTACAAGAATATCTTACTGCCTTATTTTCCTCCACAGTCGATAATGTATGTTGGTATCTTATCCAGCCTCAAATTCAGGGATTTTCCTCCCTCTCCTACCTTATGCAAATCAGTCAGCTCTGTTAATAAACACTAAATAAATACTATTACCCCCAGTCCAGCTGTTCCTCTGCTTTCTTAATCTCTGTCCAGCTAGAGAATAGCTCCTGATTTTCTGTTGTTTTTTTTTTTAAATCCAAGACTATTCATTAGAAGTAGTTCCAAGAAACCATTTCCTTACAGCCTGCTGTGAAGTTGTGTTTTAAAACATAGTTTATTACTAGAAAATTTGAGGTTGCAGTGAGGTCAGCAGATCAGGAGGTGGATGCCATTAAAAGATATTTCATTCTCACAGTTTTCAGAGGAAGGGGCACACCATGATGTGGGGGTCACACAAGGAGGCAATGGAGTTGGGGCTGTAGTCTATAGGAAGAAATGGGAACGTCAGGTGGGCAAGCTCAGGATCAGCTCTGGGGCATAGGAGTTCTCCCCAGTTGTCTGGTCCCTGGCCCTGGGGTGATTAGGGCAAGTGTCTAGTGACAGCAGTGGAAGAGCCCAATCACCAAGGGCTTGGGGTATGGCTGGTTTGCATTTGAAAAGCATGCTGGGCTCCTGGCCAAGCGTGTGTGCTATTTCCTGAACTGACTGACCCTGCAAAGGGCCGCCCCTGCAGGGTCAGGAGGCCCAGAGGCCAAAGCATCAGAATTCAGAAAAGACAAAGCGTAGATAATGGACTTCCTAAGTGTTTACATATTGAACTGCAGGTTATTTTATTAATGGACTTCCTAAGTGTTTACATATTGAACTGCAGGTTATTTTATTAATGGACTTCCTAAGTATTTACATATTGAACTGCAGGTTATTTTATTAATGGACTTCCTAAGTGTTTACATATTGAACTGCAGGTTATTTTATTACCATCTATTTTTCCTTCAATTTCCCCTTTAAGCTGTAGATAGGGCGTAGAGGAGTCTTTTTTCTTTTACCTTTATTTGCATTATTTTATGCTGAAATTATTCCTGTGACCTAAGTTTTTGTTTCTTTAGTTTCTTCTGTGCAAACTTCTCTTCTGGTTTAGGAACAATTTGTTCCTTTTCAGTGAGGATCATCTCCATGTGGCAGGGGGAATCCTGGATGGGTTAATCTGACCACAATGAACACTTGTCGACCAGCCAGGTAGTACTTTGTTTTTAAATTCTGTAGTTTCCTTGGCTGGTGCACTGCGAGTACCTCTGGGTTAACTGAGAAGGGAGTGGGAAAGCGAATGTGGCACGTGGTTGGTTTTCCACAGCCTTCTGGACTGAAGTGAAGGCTTGCTTTGTCTTGTTTTGTGCTGGGGATTCAGCCCAGGGCTTTGGGTGCCTGCTCAGCACATGCTGTACCACTGAGCCACACCTCCAGCCCCTTGATACTGTCTTTATTTCACATTGTATTAAGTATGACTTTTTATTCCAATGCTTTAACATCTGGGGCCATCCTGCCCTGCCCAGAGCTGGCCAATTCCTCCATCTAGCTAACCACTTTCTTCCCAGGCAAGCATGCTTTCCAAATGCAGACTAACTGACTCAGAGCCTATACTCCCACCACCCACTGCTCCCACCCCTGGGCCATAGCCACCTGCACTGAACCTGGGTAGGTACCTAGGGTCAGGTACTAACAACTAGGAACATCCTTATACCCGAGAGCCGCTGGAGTTACACAACCAGCCAAGCCCACAGCTGCTCACCCAGCCCCACTAGATGTACTGCCTGGGTGTCTGCATGGCAAACAGCCCCAGAACAGAGCAACCGTGTTTCCCTCCACAGCAAAGGGCAAGTGTGTCTGCTGTTTGATATGGTCCGGTGACATTTTCTTCAGGAGCAAAGTTCAGACAAATTTACTTCTTATTATAAAAGACTTGGCCCTCCAAATGCAAGCTTCCTCACCAGGAAATCTACCCACTGTGTCTGGCAGTACCTGGCCTTGTCTCATTGCCCTGCAAGACCTAAGACTAGGGAGAAAGCTCAAATTCTGATACTTGGCTATTTCTATAGTTGTAAGTAATGGAGCCGTTTGTCTCTGACCCTGGAGTCTTGTATCTTCAGCCAGCATCCATAAAAGTGTGTCGGGCTAACATGTTAGCTTGCCAGTAGGGTAAAATTCTGTCCCCTCTCCAACCCTTGACATTCCTAAACCACACCGGTCTCTGGGTCTGCAGGGAAAGGGGCCAGCTCCTGGCTTGCTCCTCCTCTGCCTCTGGTCAGTGAGGATAGACTCCCTGAGGTACTGCTGTGTGTGCACCTCTGGAGGGACAGGCATCAGGAGGAGTCAGAGCCCAGCCGCTGTGTAGAGGGAAAGCTGTTGACAGAGGAGCCACAGGGGCCCAACGTTAGCACAGCCAGGGGAGAAAGGGAACTTCCTTTGGGAAAGCCCCTGCATCGGTCTGCTCAGGCCACCCTGACAAAATGCCATGGAGGGGTTTAAACCACAGAAGTTACTCTCCCACACTCTGGAGGTGGAATTCCAAGATCAAGGTGGCAGCAGATTCCGTTCCTTGTGAGGGCTGTCTCCCTGGCTTGCAGATAGCCACGTCCTTGCCTGGTCCTCATGTGGCCTTTCCCTTCCTTGTGCATGGTCAAGCTCTTGGGTCCCTTCTACCTCTCATAAGAACACCAGCCCTATCAGATTAGAGCATCACCCTGACTCAACCCTAACTACTCCCTAAGGATCCTGTGTCCAAATACAGTCACGTGGGGGCTAGGGTCTCAACACATGAATTTGGGGAGGGACATAATTCAGTCTCTGGCAGTCCCCAGGACACCATGAGGTGATTCAACTACATTCACACTCGTCTTACAAACATGATCCAATACCTTCTACCATCCCACCTGGGGGAGTAAAGCGAGAGTCAGGCCCCAGGAAGACAAATGGAGAGAAGCCCTGGAAAATATAGAAGCCCTTTGACTTCGGTGGGTTTCCCATGATTTTCTCTGTGTTTTAGTTTTTTTTTTTTTTTTTGACTTGTGAAGTCACCATCTCATGTCACAGTGTCTTCCTACACATAGCTGCTGCTTACTGTGCCTTGGAGAGAGGGTGGGAAAGAACTGGGTACACAAGCTCCACCTGCATCATGGTGTGGAGACACAGACCTGTGCTCATTTATTTCACGTCTTTAAATCTTTCTTTTCAGCCAATCTGGGAGAAGACTCAGAGCCCCCTGAGCTGATCCCTCACATCTGAGGTAGCACTGGGCCACAGCTCCTGAGCTTGCTCTAAGGACATCCTCTGTTTCTTCTGGGCTTTCTGGCCAGGTCTGCCCACTTGACCCACCCCCCATCTCCTGCCATTCCCTGCCCCTGTTCTCTCCTGCAAAACCCTCTGCCCCCCTCACTTGGCTAATACCACCAAGACTTACCTGGAGCGCCAACTTTTCTAAACTTGAAACTCTGGTAAATTGAAAATAGGGAATTTGTCCCTGGCATGCTCAGTGACATCCTCTTTCTAGGGGTCTCTGCTTCCTAACAAGACAGACCTGATGGTTTTCAAGGCACTTAATCATTCAAGTAAGGAACAAATCCCAGGATTCACAACCTCATTAGTTGGAATAGATCATGCTTCTCTTTGGTTCTGTAGCACCCGATGTTTACTTTGGGGTAGCATTACTTAGTGTTTGTTATGTGCCAAGGTGGGCTAAGAATTTAACATGGTCATTCTCATCATATCTCCATAAAGTCATTCTACTATTGCAGACATGGAAACTGCGGTTTAGAGAGGTTGCAGAACCTGCTAGACACCCAGCTGGAGAGAGCATTGGGGTCTAATTGAGTCCCACTGACTCCAGCACCCTGTCTCTCCATCATGGGCCCTGCGTCTCATTCTGCAAAAGTCCCCCGGGACCTTGTCAGCAGGACTGCAGGGCTAGGTAGAGATGGAGCCTGAGAGACACCAGGTAACTGACCAACACCTACGAGAGGGAGCCTGGAAAGAAGGGAATCCAGGATGCAGGATTACCACAAGGGACCACAGGGCTTGTGAAACAGAGAGTGCAAGAAGCCCCACCAGAATCCCTGGTGAGTGGGATCCTTCTTGTTCAGAGGTGACAAAGTCCCCACACCCTGAGAAAAGATGTCAGCAAAGCAAATGCATAAAGCTCTTGCTGCAAACCTGGGATCTTTTCTCCGTGACGGTAGAGGGCAACTGGTGCATACGTGCTTTCCCACATACAGGCAGGACTGTTGGTGCCTCAAAGGGACATCTGTTCAATGCTCTTAAGCACCTTCCAGACAGGAAGCTTTAGATGTGCTTCTTAGATAAGTAGATTTTCTCTCTCTCTCTCTCTCTCTCTCTCTCTCTCTCTCTCTCTCATTGCAAATCACTGAGTGACACTAGCTCAGATGGTTCCTGGGCCTGCAGTCTCCTGGCAGCGTCACACTGAAAGCTCCTTCCTAAGGGAAACAGTCTGCTGGGACCTTTTGGACAACACGGTTACATGGGCGCACTTATTCACATGTTTTCAAATCTTTCTTTTCAGTTGGAAATGTTTCTTCATCTGAGATAACGGGTAGACATGTGAGCTGCTCACGCTTCCTGGGTGACACCAGCACCTGTGCGTGTTTCCTCCTGCTTCTTGTGCTCCTCACCCCCACCCCGCTCACTTTTTCACTTTTGCATCTTTTTCTGGTCCTCAGGAGGAAAATGTAAAAAGGAAACATGGCCTGCATAATCCATCTCTTGCTCACCACCCTCCTCTCCGTGTTTCCACAGGAGATGGTGGGCAGTCCCGGCTCCCGTACTTCTACTTGCTTCTCCGCCAGTAGGCGCACCCCACTGCTGCCTGCACCCTCTCCCCTTCCCCACGGCTTGGCTGTCTGCCCTTAGCCTCTCCCAACAGGTCCACTGCAATTCCTTCACCTTCTCCAAGGGACCTGTGGCCTTCAGGTTGCTCTAGAATCCATTGTCCACACTGCCACCAGAGGTACCCCTCAACAGCTGCACACTGGGTTAGACCAGCCTCCCACCTCATCCTTCCATGACTCCCTCTTACCTGCCGGACACACCCACCCTCCATGCCATGGCGCTCATCTCTCACCCTTCAGCTCCTCTGCAGTACTCCACTTGGCCTCAAGTCTTTCCCCAGATGGACATGGCTCCTCTGTCTTCCCCAAACGCCTTTTCCTCTCTGTCTACCTGGCACACTGCTAGTCACTCCTCAGAACATGACTCTAGTATTACCTATTCTTGGAAATACCTCAGGCTGCCTGTCTGAGGCTGTTCACCAAAACTGCCGCATGCCCCTGGGTGTCTCTGAGGTTGGACGCTCCTTGTATGTTTGTTTTGTGGGGCTCGGATGGACCCAGGGCCTTGCACATGCACGGCAGGTGCTCTGCCACTGAGCCACACCACAGCCCACTCCCTGCTTTCTGCCAGTGGAATTGTGTAGTGTGTGTTCATTTGTGTCGGGCTGCTTTTCACCCGACATTGTGCACGTGAGAGTTACCCTTGCTGTGCTGTGTGGCTGGACTCATCCACACTTATGGTTATATAGTAGTCCTTAAAGTGAAACCACCATTTCTTCTTGTGCCAGTGTTTGACAGCTGTGAAGAGTGCAGTCACAGACTTCCTTACAAATGTCTTTGGGTGAAGATGTGTACATTTTAAGGGAAAGCGTGTGCCCAGGAATGGAAATGCTGGGCCATAGACCCTGCAAGTGCTCAGCTATGGAGACTGTGGAAGGGTTCTTCAAAGTGGTTGTAGCAATGCACCAATCAACAGCGCACTGAGTTCCCCGTCTTCTTGGTATTTTCTGTCCTTTCATTGTCACGTTCTGGCTGATAGAGGTTGGTCTCATTCAGCGTTTACTTGCATTTCCCTGATGACACCATTTCATATGCTTGTTGCCCATTTGACTGTCTTCTCCTGGAGGAGGCTGTACGTGTCTTTTGACCATCTTTCCGTTGCACACCTTTTCACATAAAAGGAGTTATATCTTCTGGAGAAAAGATTTTGTTAGTTATACGTATCACAAATTGCTTCTCCCATTCTATGGGTCATCTTTGATTCCTTTAGTTCTTTTTTTGTTTGTTGGTTGGTTGGTACTGAAGATTTAACCTAGAGGCACTTAACCACTGAGCCACATCCCCTTCCCTTTTTATTTATTTTTTTTTATTTTGAGACAGAGTCTATTTAAGTTGCTTAGGGGCCTCACTGAGTTGCTGAGGCTGGTCTCCACTTCCAATCCACCTGTCTCAGCTGCCTGAGTTGCTGGTATCACAGACCTTTGCCACCACACCTAGCTGATTCTTTTAATCCTTAATTTTAACGTATTGTATCTAAAATACTTATATTTAGTATTTCCAAAATCGATCGTTTTCCCCTTTAAGTCTACTGCCTTTTATACACATCTTTTAAAACCTCTTTGTCTGCTTCAAGGTAGTGAAAATGTCCTGTCGTTTTCTTCCTCTCTGATCTGTATTATTTGACTCACCATGTTTAGATACACAATCTGTCTGAAGTGGTGGTTTAGTTTGGTGTGAAGTAGGATCATGGATTTTTTCCCATATGGAGATCAATTGCTCCAACACCATCCACTGCAAGAACCCCCTGCCCCACAGCATTTCAGCACCCCCTTTACTGTATTGTATTTGTTGACCATGTATGTGTGAGCCTGCTTCTGGAATCTGTTGGTCCCATTGGTCTGCTTGTCCGTGCACCAGTTCCACACTGACCTCACTGTTACAGATTTCAACAAGTCTTAATACTGGCAACGTAAATCCTCCAACTTGTCTTGAAACTCCCCCCCCAAATCAGGAACAAGGTGAGGCCACTCATGACCATCGCTTCCACTCATATTGTCCTGGTGGCCCCAGGCCACCTAGAAGGGAAGAAGGAAATGCATGAGGAGTGGAGAGAAAGAAAACAACCAGTGTTCACAATGCGATTGCATGATAAATATTTTTAGCAAGGCTGCCAGGCCGAGTCAATATATAAACATCCATTGCATTACTACATACCAACAATAGCAGAAAACAAAAATTTCTAAATGCTACCATTTACATTTAAATCCCTCAACATGCAAGCTTCGACCTGGAACACTACAAAATTTTTTCAAGAAATTATAGAAGACACCTAAAAATGGAAAATCACCCACATTAATGGGGAGAGATTCTATGTTCTTGGATAGAAAGATATAACTTTTACGGGCTGGGGTGTAGCTCAGTGGTAGACCACTTGCCTAGCATGCATGAGGCCCTGGGTTCCATCCCAGCACTGCATAAAAAGAGAAAAAAAGAAAGAAAAGAAAAGAGAGATGTAACATTACTTGTAGTTCAATCTGAATCCCAACAAAGTGTGTGTGTGGGTGTGCGCGTCTGTGTGTACGTGCACGTATGCATGCATCAGAACACATAAAGCTCTCCAAACAGTGGGTGAAAAATGAGAGCACATCCCTCCCCACAAAAGAAGAAAAAAATAACACAAAAGAGCTGCTTGTGAGAGCATTCTGTAAGAAGGAAAGACTCGGCACCACATCAGGAGGTAGAATGTGCAGGGGTTCTCCAGGAACTGAGTAACTTGAAGTAGGTGGAGCTTAGGTTGAGTGAGGGTGGTGGCTTGAGAGAGGAGGTAGGAAATGTAGATTGACAGCCCAAGGTCAAGGCTCTGAATGCCATGGAAAATGCAAATTCCAGTATGGGCTTTATTTCTAGTTCTTCAGGTGGCCCGTACAGTGTTTTAAAGCAACACAACAACATGGGTGCAGATGTTTTCATAATCCTCATGTTCAGGAGGAAGCAGTATTATTATTACCCCTATTTCACAGACAGGGAATCTTAGGCAAAGGGAGGTCAAGTAACTTGCCCAGCCCAAAGATAACTCCTTGAAGTGGAGACATAAAAATGAGACCTCAGCTAGTATGACTATAGAGTCTATGAATGCTTTTTGTTGCTAAGGTACACTGCATCTCAGCACTAAAGCTTCATTAGAGCCAGGTGTGGTGGCGTACATCTGTAATCCCAGCAGCTCAGGAGACTGAAGCATGAGGATAGCAAGTTTGAGTCCAGTGTCAGTATCTTAGAAAGACCCTCAGCAACTTAGCAAGATCCTGTCTCAAAACAAAAAAATTAAAAGGATGGGGGCTGTAGCCTGGTGGTAAAGGGTTCAATCCCCAGTACCCCCCTGCCAAAAAAAAAACCCTCACTAGGAAGTTATCTTTGACACCATTGTGTGGGCTGGTCTGAGGCTATGATGGGAGAATGTGGACAGAGAGACTAGTCAGGAGGCAACTGGTGGCAGATTTCTGAAGTACAATAATGGCAACAGGAGTGCAGAGACATGGACTCAACCAACATCACTGACCAAGATGGCAAACTTGGTCATCCACCAGCTGGGCATGGCTGAGAGCGGAGGAGGGAGAATCAATGGATAAGCCCTGAATAAAGGCTGTAGCTGTTTCCTCACACCGTCCTTTGCTGGGGACAGGACACTTACATAGCATCATGGGTGCAGAAGCCCTGGCTGAGGACTGGAAAGACCCTGATTTCATGTTGCAAAGATGCAAACCCCTGGAGATCCAGGTGCACTGTTCCCTGAGGGTCTCCAAGTTGTTTCCAACCATGGCTGCAGCCTCTCTGTTCTCTGCTGTGCAGCCTCCATTTCTTCTCATTTTCTTTCTCCCTTATTCGTGCACAACTGTTCTGTGATTCTTGGTGGGGGGATGGGGCTAGGCAAGGCTAATCCACACCCTTAGGATTTCATTCTCTAGCACCAAGAGATTCATCCAAGGCGGTTCATCTCTAAGAGGAACACGGGTGCCAGGTGTGATATCTTCACATCTGTCGCTCCATCACAGATCTAAAGGTCTTTCCTGACGTCACATGTTCAGCTACAGAGGCTCCACGGTCCTGCGGAGCCTCCCTTTGACATCTTTGGCTATGGTCTGCGGTATTCATGGGTTGACTCTATTTTGAAAACATTGATGTGGTGCTCTTAGTCATTTGCATGGGTGGACCATCCCTTGGGGAGCTAGTTGGGTCCTATGCTTCCCTCCTAAGAGTCCTTTCTGCTGGCTCTGGAGTGAGGCTGAGCTCTCTCCCTTTTGACACCTTTAAATGCTCAGCCCCTGTTGCAGATGGTTTGAAGAAGGTGGTTGTCACACCAGGCTGAGGCAGTGCTGGAGTGGGTGGTGGGAACGCTGTTCTAATCTCCACCTCCAGTGCAGCATGCCCATTTCCAGCCCCCGAGTCACCTGGCCCTGTTACACACCTGACCTGATGTGGTGGTTCATTTTCCCAGGAGCCCTGGGAAACGGGTGCCGTCATTATCTCGGGCTCACAGGGGAGGACACTGGCTCAGGATGACTGGCTTCTCCAGCTTTCCCAACCAGCACCCAGCCTGTGGTTGACTCACTCCTGCCTTTATGCACCCCATCTGCTGGGCACTATTCTAGGTGCCAGGAGGCGGCAGAGCCAGGACGGGAGCTCAGAACTTTGAGCCCATGCTCAATGACATCATGTCTCCCTAAAACACTGTGGAGATGGGGCTCTGTGGGATGGGGCAGAGGATGTGGGACGGGAGGGGGACCCATTCTGAGTGTTCAGGGCCACATCAGGACTTGCCGCCCTCCTGGAAGGAACTCTGGCTGTGCTCCGGAGAACCTAGCACACCTGCTCGGCGAGTGCTCAGTCGGCCACTGAGGCCCTTCTCCCTCCTGCCAGGATTACCTCTGCTGGTCTCCATGCCCACCTTGGGCTCCCACCCTGGCATCCATTCTTATTCTCCTCTGCTCTCCACTCACCCTGCTAAGAGCCATAGCCAAGTAGTATGATGCATGGCATTTTTGGTTGAAATGTGACGCCAGCAAGCCATTGAGATGATATGATTATGTTAAGATCTGCATTCATATGGATATTAGACCCCCCCCCCCCCCCCCCCCCCCGCTGTCCACCTCGGCCTGCTACAGGACTACTGGAGAGTTCCCATTGGTTGGGGAAGTGCGTTAGGAGGGAATTCCGGAGGAGGGACTTCCTGTTGGAGGATCCGGGAGAACGCCCGCGTGTGTTGGTCGGCATATTCCCGGGAGCATACGGGGCATTGGCGGCATTTTCAAAAATAAAGTTTGTTCCTGCTTGAGTGGCTCGTGATTTTGTGCCTAGCCAGACTGTGGCACACCCAGCAGAGAAAACATCCCTCTCCCTGCTCAGCCAGCACCCACTGCACTCCTGCAGGCACCCGTCACCATTGACCTGCCATATCCTCTTTGCCATTGCTCCCCCAGTAGACTTTGAGCTCCCCAAGGACAGGGACGGGCTTGTTAGAGTCCAGAACAATCTTGCAGTGGCGATTCATACATGCGCCTGGATGCTCTCCTTTCTGCCTCATGACTCTCCCTGGGTGCCCTGGAAAATGCATGCTTGGGTTTGGAGGTTGCTTCGTGGCTCCAGGCGTTGATGACTCACATGGCCCTAACCACACTTCTGAAAAAGCAGCCTCCAGCCATTCTTGTCCCAGTCTCATCAAGACAGTCACCTCTGAGCACCTGCCTCAGTATTCACTCCTGTCCATCCCAGGGGATGCCACAGCAGAGGTCCCAGAGTGTGTCCCTCAGCTTCTTAGACAGGTGGCAACATTTCCAAGAGCAAGTGTCTCAGCCTAGTGAGCCCTTTTCATCAGTCCAGGTGAACCTGTTATCCCTCTTGTCCTTTGAGAATGAAAATCTCAGCCAAAGGGGCAGGATAAGTGTGCGTGTGCGCGCACGTACATGAGTGCATATGTGCAAAGAAAGTGAGCACCATATATGTAAAGAAAGCCAACACTTTTTCCTGAGCATTTTAAGCAGCACAATAGCAGCAGGCACTCTTTTAAACTCTTGGATAATTTTATCTTAATTATATGGTGTGCAGAGGCACTAATAAGTTTACAAATCTGCCAGCAATACTAAACACTTGTGTCTTAGAAAATGCTACCCTTTTCCCCGCTTATTGTAGGACTGGGAACTTGGGTAATTGTGAACAATTAAGAGGGAGTGACCCAACAGGGACTGAGGACGCCTCCAGAGACACCAGCAGAAGCAGCCAATCTGCTGGGTGGGCGAGGGGCCCCTGAAGGCTGGAGAGCCCCAAACTAGCAGCATTGATCCATCATGGCTGGATGAGTCCAGAGACCCAAGAAGTTTCTCTTTCCTGCCTCAGCTGGCTGCTAGTGAAGGGTTCGAGGGTCTCAGGAGATAGCCACTGTGCAGCAGGCAGGAGCTTCTGCTGTCAATGCCGGGTACCATGGTGGAGTGGAACTGGCGTGGGCCTGGGATCCGACAGTTTGCACAGCTTGCAGCTTGGCTCTGCCACTCAACAGCTAAGTGCCATTGTGCAAGTTACCATGGGTGTCCCTTGGCTCTTTGTTGCAGAATGTGGGAATCCCTGTCTCATGGGAGTTGTGTTAGCACACATGAAACCTCCTCGGGTGTCTCCAACACAGTAGGTCTAGAATTCATACCCATGGCCTTCCCTGTCTCTTTTCTTTGCTTTTCAATTATTTCTAATAAAATCATTTGTGATTGGTATATTTCCTGGCTTATAGGTGAGATTTGATTAATACCTGCTCAGGGAAGGAACAGAAAAACAAACGCTATTTCCTTGAGCACAGAGAGGCTAAATAACTTGGCCGAAGTACAGAGCAGGTAAGTGGGAGGCTGGCTTTCCCAATAGGAAGGCCGGGAAGTCTAAATGCAGCACACCGAAGTCAACCTGATGGAACTGATGACAGTGTGGGGCTGGGCTCTATCCTCTGATCTTTGTCCTGAAGTTGCAATAATTTGCCAGAACATTTGCTTTAAAGAGGAAAAAAGAACACCCCAAAAGCTGAGGGAGTGTGAATGTCTGACTACAGCCTTCATTGGATAAAATAGGAGCTTTGCTTCTGTGATATGTGTGTTTAGGCAGATTAAATTTGATTTAGATTCATGTTTGATTACAAACCCCAGGATAAAAGGAAAATAAATATGTTCATGCAGACTAGGGATTCCCAAAGGGAGGAGAAGAAAAAAAATCATCCGTTAATACCCTGGTGGTTGCTGTCCCTAGGAGAGTCCCATGTGGTCCCACCAGGGCATCCTGTGCCGAGACCCTCATGGGGGACTCCAGAACCCCCTGGGATATCCATCTATTCAGCCATGGCACCCAGCGCACTCCTGCTCTGCTGGAATTTTCTGGCCTCTTCAATCCTGCCTTCCCTCACCCAGCAGCCTGCCTGCCTATGCTCAGCTCCCCCTGGGCCTGGCTGCCCCAGGCCTCCTCCGCCCCTTCTTAACCTGCTGGGAAATACTAATCAATCCTCAAAGCCCAATTGAAACATGTAAATCCCCTCTAAGTCCCTTCCCAGCTCCTTGGCAGGAGATGATTGTTTCCCCTGCAGTCCCAAAGCCCTAGGTAGTTTTCTTCTTCCATTCACCAAAAACTGCCTTTCATTAAAATGACATTTATTTGTGAATGTGTCTGACTTCCCCTCTGCATCCCAAACACCCTCTGGGTCTCTCAGCTTCATCACTCTGAACACTAAGTAAGTGTTCAGAGAATGCTAATTATTGGAAACCCATTGAAATGTCCCAAATCAAGCTCCGATGAAGCAGGTCTGGTACAGTCCTGCAGTGGGGTCTCATGCGCTTTGGGGCCGCTCCCCTTTACATCTCCACTCCCCTGGCAAGGCCACTGCTGCTTGCTGGACATTCTACCTGCTCTCACGGATTTCCCTGTCCCTGTGCAATGAGTGACAGGGGCCACATGAGTGCCGTAGCCAGGGAACCTAAGCACCAGCCATTCTGCTGAGACAACGAAAGGGCCCTCACAAAGCTACACTTTCTTCTTTTGCTGTGATGACTTGGCTGACCAAGGGGTGCAGGTGGTGTGTCCACAGAGGGCTGCATCTCCGTCGATGGAGTGTTTGAATGACCGCATGCAGCAGAGGCATGACGGACACGTAGTCAAAGGGAGAACCAAACCCTCCTGTGTTAAGGCACTGGGGTTCTGGTGAGTGACACACGGGACAGGGATATTAGTACCCTTCATCTGCTGCTGCGACAATCCAGGTGGTACAGTGTATATGGCACTGCATTACAGGGTGCGGGGTATGTGGCAGGTACTTGAGAAATGCTACTTCCTGTCTTCCTTTCTGTTGTCTCATAGCAAATCCAGGTGTGCAGCCATGGGGCAGTTGTGATTGAAAGTCCAGAAAAGGCCCACCACCCGGGGTGTAGCTCTACGTGGGGCCCATATGGGTTGTTGTGGTGGACACTCTAGGAGGACTGATGCGGATGCAGAAATGGGGAGTCTGGGGCTGCCCCAAGTTTGATAACCTCACTTCCAGCTTGCTTGCCCTCTCTCACATAGTGGTAGCAATCAATCCCTGCCTTGGTGGGGCCAAGGCTGGGAGAGACAGAGAGGAATTTCTGGATGTCTGCCATGACACCAAGGCAGAGGTCTCAGGGGCTGTGTGCAAGGACAAAAGTTTGTAAAAAGGGGTGAGGTTCAGGAGGCTGGGAAAAAGAAAAGTGTCACATTTAATCCCATTTGTCCTCTGTGAGTTTCCAAAACCAGACAAAGGAAATCGTATCTAACGCTGGGTCTCACACAGACTGTCCGGGGCAGTCTTTATGTTCCTTTTTTAACTCTGTGCACACTTGGCTGCACAGATTTTAAGAAGGACAAAAGTTGTTTTAATAGTGTTAATGGGGGGTGATGGGCAAATCATAATCTTATAACCAAAATGGTTCACTCATTCTTCTGAGCTGTTGAGAACCGAGGCTCTCTGGTAAGTAGAGAAGAAAAGGACTGGAAATTGCCTACCACCCACCTCCTCCACAGGAGCGCTATTTGCATTAATGAAGGAATGCCTTGGCGCTGTGAGCTCCCTGGAGAGGGGTTGCTTTGCCAGTCCCAAAGATTATTTCGACTTGTTAGGCAGAGCTGAAGGAACAATGGGGGTGGAAGGCTGGCTGCTGCCTGTGGTGTTTTTCTTTTGGGTTTCCCAAGCTGCCTCAGAAGCAGAGCTACTGGGAGAAAGACCCAAGGAGATCGGAGCCCTGTTCTGGATTCCCTCTCCTGAGAGTCTAGATATGGCGCCTTGTTGTGGCTTCGAGGGTCTCAGTTGCTGACTTGTAAGCCTCTTTGAGGGAGGGCACATAAAGGACTTGCAAATAACGTAAAACCTGTTGGGAAAATAAAACTTAGTAAAAACCATTGGAATAATAATATACTGAGGAAGAGCATAAAAATGTTGCATCATCTCTCTTGCAAAACAGCTCAAAATGTTCCCAGGCAAACCTCTCCATGGTGTGGAGCTCGGCAGAGAACTGCTGGAATGAAGCTGGAGGGTAGAAAAGAATCTCAGTAAGAATAAGAATAGCTCAAATTTGCAAAGCAATTTCAGCAATTTCAGTCCCTTCCATGAGCTTCTTCTCCTGTGACCCGGCTGCTGAACACAGGTGGGCATATGAACACCCTGCCTGACTCCACTTCATGGGGAACAATGAGGCTCGCTGCAGTGAAGGGACCCAGCTTCCACTTTCGAATCCACTTTTTATTGCACCAGACAAAAACTAGAAACATGCTAGAACAAAGAACAAAACGTGCCAAGAACAATAAACATACATACTCAGTGATTTAAAAAAAAATGACTTGGGTGCGTGGAGACTGTTAGGAGGGCTGAGCAGTGGTTTCTAAAGACAGGTTCAGTGTTTTGCTTGAGGACAGCAAAGTATGATTTGAGAGTTGAGGGAGGTCGGTATTTTGTTTTGTTTTTGTTGTTTTTCTTTTTTACCGTGGAAGCATGGAACACAAGGGGCTCTAGAGATGGGCAGAGATTTAGTGTTTGGCTGAGCCAAAGACACTGTGGACCCTGGGAGGAAGCGAGGCCTTTTAAACCAGTGGAAAACTTCAAAGCCTGTGATTAGCTTTAATTTGACTCAGGAAGCAATTGAAAGTTTCTGAGAAGGGGTGTGGCAGGGGCAAACCACTTGAGAGCTGATGTGGATGCACCTCAAGCCTTGCAGAGGGGGAAATGTGTGGCAATTGGGGAACCCTGCAGAGGAAGAAGTGATGGACTCGGTGACAGGAGGGTCTCCGGGAAGACAGGGCAGCACACTTGCCTTTAGAGCTGCTGTGGTAGGTTAAAGGGTGGGTTCTGACACGGGAATCCATGGAGGATGAACACTAAGACCCTGAGCCAGGAGAGCTTGGTCTGAACCCGGCTGGATTGCGCGGTGCTGTGGGATAAGGTGGAGGAATGCAGAGAAAGCTCTAGAAGCTCGGGGGAAAGGACTGCTTCATTCTGCACAGACCAGAGTAGACTCATAAAGACGTAGAGATGAGTCATTCTCGATCCTGGCTGTGCGGTCCAAACACCCAATTAAATCCAGCACCCAAGTGGGGTGGCGGCTGGGGAGTGACACTTACAAAAAGCTCCTCAGGCAACTCTAATATAACTGGGGCTGAGAATAGCTGTCAGAGATGGAAGGTGACAGGTACCCTGGCCTCTGAAGAAGAAGTAGACATTTTCTAGGCAAAAAAGAGTAATGAAATTGAACAAAGGGCAGAGACGTTGCAGGTTTGGGGAAGGAAGAGCCCAGGGTGGGGACAGCCTTTAGCCACAGCGGGGAGACACCACAAAGAGCAGCAACAGTGATGGCCACGATGATGGTGACAGAAGGAGAGAGTGCAGATCAGCCTGAAGCACTGTGACACAGAAGAGCCAGGGGATAGACTTGTACTTTCTCACAGCTGTGGAGAGGGAGGGAGGAGGCATAAAAAGAAACCCAAAGATCTGTAACCTTTGGCTGAACATCTCTGGGCTGCAGCTCCTTGTGCCCATCACACAGGCACGCACCGCTGAGCAACACTTCAGTCAGAAACGGATGGTGGTCCCTCAAGAGCAACGTGAAACTGAAAAGTTCCTCTCACTTTCCCTGCACCTTTGCTATGTTTAGCTATGTTTAGCTGCGCACTTACCATTCTGTTACAACTGCCTACCTCACTCAAGGAGCAAGCGCCCCCTACAGGTCTGTAGCCAGGTGCACCACACAGCCCAGGTGTGCAGCAGGCTACACTACCCAGATTAGTGTAAGCGTACCTGGTTACGTGTGGCCAGTTGCCCAATGGTGTACTTCTCAGAACATATCCCCGTTGTTAATCAACTGTCGCCATAGGTATCCGTGAGTTGATACGATTGATAGGAAAAGGGATGTTACTTCCCCAGGAGTTGTTTGTCTATTTTAAACAAAATGGAAATTTGTCCGGCCCCACCAAGGTATGGGATCGTGCCACCTCCCCCTGTTGAAGATTAGGAAAAAGAAATGATTTCAAGAATATTATCTAACCCAGCCCACTGGGTGGCACCCGCCTATAATCCCAGTGCACCCAGATGCTGAGGTGGGAGGATCGCTCGAGCCCCTGTGCAAGACTTGGGCAATATAGCAAGACCCTATTTTGAAAAAAAAATAATTTAAGAAGAGTATCTATCCAAATCGAGAACAAAACCCATCCCACCTCCTCTCTTTGTAAAAGTTTCAAGCTATGTAACTACTTTAAGTGCCAAGGCAGGCATTGGAACAGCAGGTTTAGTACCAGGTAGAACTTTTCCCCTTGGGCTAAGGTGAAGTAGGCTCTTTCCTTCCTTTCCTTTGTCTAGTTCTTGACTTCCTTAAGTGGCCTGAATATCAAATTGAAGTTTATTTCCATTGTTTAGGGTGTTTACTAGATAATGGATGTTATTTCTGCTTTGAAACGAAAAAGTGGATGAATCAAAGTTCACCTTCAGCTCTTTTTAAAAACTTTATGTCCGTGGTTTCTTCTTCTCTGTGAATACAAGATATTCACAGATATCTGTGAACACCAACCTAAATGCCCCTTCCAGATGGTGGTAACAGTAATGGCGGTAGGAACTCTGAGGACCTGAGGTTTACAGATGCTTGGCTTTATTTTTAGACTCCATGCGTGGATTTCCTTCCTCAACGTGCCCCTTGGGGCTTCACTGAGTACCCACTGTAGACCAGGCCTGGGGCGCAGAGATGACTAAGGCAGTTTCTGAGCCGCTCCTACTCTGCCTGGTAACTTTAAGACAGGATTTTTTAGGGAACCAGGCTATTTTTTTCTATTTTTTATTATAATGAGACAGGGGCCTGTAAAGGTTAAAGGATCAACAGGAGTGGATCCAAAAAGATCCTTCTGTCCTTGGAGCGGTGCTCAAATTAAAATCCCTACAGGACATGTTTTAATAACACCTGGGTCACCAAGGAGGCCATGGGCATGATAATTTACACTGCTATGACCAAAAAAAAATTTTGACATTTCCATTATGTGCTATTGTTTTGAGCTTTGAAAGCATGGACTGAAAAAAGGTGATGAAACCTGGTGAAGTGGTTATTTAATGCAAGGAATCCAAGATTGCAGCCCGGGCTGCGTCCTGCTAAAAAGACCAAAACACTTTACTAAAATATTCTCATCAATGTTTTAAAAATGTTTCAGTAAAACATTTTCTTTTAAAATTCTCTTATAATTACAGATGTTTAAAAAGTATTCATTGACTGGGATTTATTCAATTCCACATGATTTGGACTTCTAGTTAAGATTTTTAAGTGTGAGTCCTGATAAAAGTGATGATGATTCTATGTTTTCATAACTATCCTAAACTTTGAAGTCCCTCAAAAATACTAAATAGGAAAGCACTAAAATCTTCGACTCTAAGGATTCCTTCTGATGAAGGCCAAATTGATATTTTACACCTTAAAATGTGCTCATCACAACCTGCAGACTCACTCTCGAAGTGCATAGAAGAAAAAATAACAAAACTTCTGAGCTACTGAATGGACAGTGAGTAGGTATGTGTTCCCTTTTTATTCATAAATAAATAATTCATGTTATTTATTTCTACATCTATGAACTAAATATTCCTCTTCCAACAAATAGGAGCAATTTCCATAACTTCCTTAATCAAAGTTACTAAAGTGCAATTTCTTAACATACTATTTTATGTTTTTGAAATTGAAATGTTAATCACAGTGGTATTAAGGATTCCATGCTATTTCCTACGCCAACAGTAGGAAATTCTCTGTAATTGTTCTACCTTGGCTGGGGGGTATAGCACCACCTTATATTAGGGTGAGCCTGAATTAAAATCCCATTTTCACCACCCTTTGGCTGTGTGACTTGGGCAAATGAACTTCTCTGCATCCCAGCTTCTTCATGGGCAGAATAAGAATAGTTTCTTATGGTCAGGAGATTGGTCAAAACTGAATAATAGTGAGTGCTGGATTCTTAGCCCAATGCCTAGCACAGAGTGAGTTCTTTACAAGGAGATTGCTCCTTTCTCTGCAGGAGATAAGCAAATAAATAGACAAACAAAAATCTTAGCTGGGGCACAAATCACATTCAAAGTCTCTTCAAACCAAATCAGATACTTTGAAACGTACTTGCTCTGGGAGCTGGCTCATATCTCCATTTTCTAGAAAGAGTGCAACCATTTTAACTCCTCTCTCCTTTGGAAAATACCATCTAAGTCTTGGGAATTTGAAATAAACATTTCTCAAGTCAGTTTAGTTGCAATTTTAAGTATATTTAGTGAGTTAAAAGTGTATTTTATTATATTTTTTATAACAGTTAATGAAAGATGCTCTTATCATCCTATGGGGATAAATGATAAATTTGTTCACTCTAGACTGTTATGGGATTTTCTGGCCATCATCCCCCTTGTCTTGGGAACCCAAACTTCCAGGGACTTACCCCAAAATATTCTGACTTCACTCACCCTTCTTCTCAACCATAGTTGACTGGCCCAAAAGGGGACGCCTAGAAGCCAGACTAATGAGTTTTTTCCTCTAGAATTTTTGACCTCATAGCAAAATAGATCAATTAGCATTTCTCTGGCAGCACAAACAGTAAGATGTGAAGGTTGACACCAAGAGTGGGGATATTTCCCACATCTGGCAAAAGCAGTAGAAATTAATGATGGAGAGGGAATCTTGGAAGTACCAGGTGCCAGTTGCCACACCCTCCCACCTAGGGTCTGCTTTCCTTTTTTCCTAAGAGAAAGTATTTTGATTGTGGAAGTAGGAGAGGGAAAAAGGAGAGAAACTTCCCCTCTCTCCTTAGGAGAATCCTCTCTGGAGGTAGCTGTTTCGAAGTCACTTGATCTACCCATAACAGAACCTAGCAACACCACAGGTAAGTATCTAAAAGTTCACACAACTCGCAATCACCTATGCCCTGGGTCTGTCTTAATGATAATCCATGGCTCCTGCTCTTCAACTAATTGGCCCATGCCACTGATGGTTGGGCAAGGATCAGAACAGAGAGAGAGGAGAGAGTTTCAGAAGATACACACTGCACAGTGTTTCAAAATTAAGGTGAGACAAATAGCTAATACTTCTCATGTGCACTGTCTTTGAATTGTGCAAAGACTCTGGATATGCATTTAATTCTCATAACCTACATTTTTTTAAAGAGAGAGTGAGAGAGGAGCGAGAGAGAGAATTTTTAATATTTATTTTTTAGTTCTCGGCGGACACAACATCTTTGTTGGTATGTGGTGCTGAGGATCAAATCCGGGCCGCACGCATGCCAGGCGAGCGCGCTACCGCTTGAGCCACATCCCCAGCCCATAACCTACATTTTGAGAGTTGTCATCATTCTCATTTCATGCTTGAAGAAACTATAGCACAGAGAGGTTCAATAGCTTGTCCAAGGTCACGCAGGTAGTGTGGGAGTAGAATCAGGATTCAAATGCAGGCAGCCTGGCTCCAGAATCCTTGTTCTTACTGCCCACAGAACAGGGTTGGTCATTTGTTCAGCTGTTTTTTATGGCCAGATACAGAACATGACAATGCTTCTGAGCCCCATTCCATGGCCTCCTTTTGGGGAAAGAAGGTAGTTTTAGGTCTGCATCCATGTCTGCCCTGGTGGCTCAGAAACTAGGATTTGTAGGATCAGCATATTACAATTTGGATCTGAAGTGTCCTCCAAGGATTCCTGCGTGAAAGGCTCAGTTCCCAGTGTTCAGAGGTGGGGATTTTAAAGTGATTGGGTCATAAGGGTTCTGACGTCGTCAATGGACTAATCCACTGATGGATTTAAAATCTGATGGCATATTGGGAGTTGGTAGAAACTGTCGGAGGTGGGGCCTCATTGGAGGAAGTAGGTCATGAGGCATGTCCTCAAAGGGTCTATCTTACCCCTGGCCTCTTCCCCCCTGTGCACTCTCTCTCTGCTTCCAGGCTGCTTTGAGCTGAGCAGAGTTACTCCATCACACTTTTCCACCATGATGTTCTACTTCACCTCAGGCCTAGAGCAGTGGAGCTAGCTGACCATGGACTGAAATCTCTGAAACCAGGAGTCAAAATAAATCTTTCTTCTTAAGTTGTTATTCTCAGGCATTCCGTCACAGTGGCAAAAAAAAAAAAAAAAACCCAACTAATAAGCATCGTTAACTGGGACTCAATGGAACAACTTGGGCTGGGGCATTAGCCAACTCCATTGAAGACATTCTGCAGAATCTAGGGAGAATTTCCTTACACATAATCAACATCTGATACATAATTGATGAATAAACAAATGAGCAGAAAATGGTTATAAAGACTATCTAAATGCATAAATGGGATCTAAAACTTAATGGGCCATGTCTGGTAGTAAGGATATTGATAATTTTCATGTTATGTGTTTCAAGTTTTTAACCAAGAACAAGCATCTCTTTTCTTAAACCATAAAAACAATTTTTTTTAAAGCAAGGACATTCAATGCAATAAAGATTTTGTGTTGTTTTTGTTTCACTTTTATTTTATATCCCAATATAAAGATTTTTTTTTCGCTTTGTATGTCTTTGGTGTAAAGATTAATGTAGCTATGCTATGAATACTTGCTGTTATGACATTTATTAATAATAAATTACATGTTTATAAGACCTATCATTCTTGGTTGAAAAAAAAAACAACCATACCATTACCAGATACTAAATGGGACTCTTAGAACATTGGAATTAGAAAAGGAGCAAGAATTCATGGTATAAGTTTTAATCACATGTAGCTGAAGAGTAGTCTTAACTCTTTTAAGTTTTTCTGCATTTTTTTGTTTCTTTTAATTTAATTCAAATGGGTGCTTCTTCACCCCAGGGAGATTTGTTGCAGTCTGGAATCAGGAAGAGTCTATTTGGCCTCTGGGCCTTTCTTTTGAAGGGGCTGATTCATTAGGACTGAGGTAGTGAGGGTCTTCTCAAAACCCTGAAGACAAATGTCCCACTTGGATGACAAATGCAAAGATTGGGGCTGTCAGAATAGCAGAGGCCTCTATCGCTACCCTGGGGTACAGGGTGGTGGTGTGATTGGTGAATCCAATCTTACAGCTTTAGGTACCAGGGACGTGGGACCATGAGCTAGAGGGTCCCAGCCTTGTGGATGCAGCCTGATACCCTGACACTTCTAGAGAGCAGCAGAGAGCAGAGGGCCTGAAGGAGCTGGGCAACCCAACGCCAGAGATGGGACTCTCATCTCTGTGTTGACGGCAGCCTGATGGTCAGAGAAGTCACCCTCAGCCAGGCTGCTGTGGGCTGTCTCTATTGAAGTCCAAGACCCCAGTGCCTCAGAACAGGATCATATTTGGAGACAGAGCCTTTAAAGAGGGATTAGGGTTAAGTAAGGTCAGCAGGGTGGACCCCAATCCAATACCACTAATGTCTTTGTAAGAAGAGATTAGAACAGGTACAGTGGTACACACTTTTAATCCCAGTGACTCGGGAGGCTGAAGTTGGAGTATCACAAGTTCAAGGCCAACCTCGGCAACTTAGGGAGGACCTAAGCAACTTATTGGGACCCTACCTCAAAATAAAAAATAAAAAGGGCTGGAGAGGGCTGGGGATGTGGCTCAAGTGGTAGCCAACTTGCCTGGCATGTGCGGCGCGCTGGGTTTGATCTCAATACCACATAAAAATAAAATAAACATATTGTGTCCACCTAAAACTAAAAAATAATATTAAAAAAGGGGGGCTGGAGATGTATGTCAGTGGTAAAGTGCCCCTGGAGTCTACCAGCAGTACCAACCCCTCACCCCAAAAAGGAGATTACGTAATAGCTACCTACAGAAGAAGACCATGAGAAGAAACAGGGAGAAGACAGCTCTCTATAACCAAGAAGAGAGACCTCATGAGAAACCAACCCTGCTGCTACCTGGATCTTGGACTTCCTGCCCTAGAACTGTTGGAAAATAAATCTCTGTTATTTGAACCACCCCGCCTGTGCTGTTGTTCTGGTAGTTCTCACAAACTGACGCACGTACATTGACCCTGCTTGAAACCCCAGAGCTTTACCACTGAAGGGGCTGAAGACTCACCAATCTTGCAGCATTAGGGCTTGGATTAGAAATTCAATTGTTTAATGGAAAATAAGACAGTGCTTTATGTCTTCCACACCTAAACTTGAACTTGAGGATTCAAACTTGTTCCTATGCTACTTTGTTTCATGTTCATTGTGCTGTATTATACTTTTAAGGATACATTTTCATTTCTACTATTTGCCTTTTTCTTCTCTTGTGTCTCTTAGGACTCATTATTTTAGGACCCACCCTGGGATGGTTCAAAATTAACTAATAAATTTCTGTAGGAATTCTTCACAAAGAAGTTTCACAACAGAGAGGAGACTTGGAGAAGGAATTGGAAACCAGATCACCTAGTTTGTAGCTGATTTAGCTGACAGGAGGCAGAACAAACCACCAGCAAACAGTGAAAGCAACGGAAAGGGATTTGAGACTTTTGTGATTTTATCAGCAGATGGCAAGTGTAATTTAATGTAGACAAACTAATAATTAATTGGAGAGCAAGGAGGCCAGTCCAGTGATGTGTCTAGGCAGAGAATAATCCTCTAGCACACAGATCAAGAAAAGGATTTAGGGATTATTCTTGAAAAAGCATTAAAACTATCAGTCTAGTACGTAGTTCTGGGAACAAAGGCAAACACGGTATTAGCAAAGAGAAAGCACTGAAAGCTAGAGGTAGCACCTGCTATTGTGAAAAGAACTTGTTTGATCTGGTCAGAAATGTTGTCATGTTGGCAACTGTTATGAAAATACTGATAGAAGATAAAACCTGAGAATCACATTTACCTATTTATACCAGGAGATGCAAACACCAATGGGCAAGCAGGGGGGTGAATGCATGAGTGTCCTGGTAAGACTTGGGGGTATGGTGGGAACTATTCAGAACAGAGGATGCCTAAAGGTTCTCTCTCTCTCTCTCTCTCTCTCTCTCTCTCTCTCTCTCTCTCTCTCACACACACACACACACACACACACACACAAACACACACCTCATCACATCCACCTGCTCAATCCAGCTCTCTGGTCAGCAGCGTAGTCCACAGCTTAGACAGTGTTGGTTGGTGCCTCTCTTACTGAGTCTTGTGTCCCGCCTGCACTACTTCTAGCAGGTGACCTTGCCCAATCAGTTTTGGTTCACGATGGTGAAACGAAGAAGGAGCTCTGCGTTCCACACAGCAAAACATGTGACTGATGAGGGCTAGGCTTGCTGCTCGGTGGCCACCATGTCTAAAAGAGCCCATGCGTGGGCCCCCAGTGCTAGTCCATGCTGGACTCAGCCTTCCTGCCCCCACTTTGCACGTGGGGTGTGAATCATTGTGTCTCTGTTGTGTACTACTGTGGTTCCCATCGGCTCCTCCCGCCACCCTTCCTTTCTCCCTCTCAGGTGTTTCTCCTCTTTGTTTAGCATCCTGGAAAGGAGCTTCTCCATGGGATTTTCCTGTTCTGCCCTGTCCTCTCATCCTGGTTTGTGTCCCTCTCTGCTCTTGATGTCCCATCACACCTGTGCTATGAAAGAAAGGCAAAAAGGCTGGAGTTGACACTCAGTGGCAGAGCACTTGCCCAACATGTGTGAGGCACTGTGTTCGATCCTCAGCACCACGTACAAATAAATGAACAAAATAAAGGTCCATCAACATAAAAAAAAAATTAAAAAAAAAAAGAAAGAAAGAAAGGCAACAGCTGCTTCAGTGAGCAACAGCCTCAGGGAGTGGGATGTGCGGGTGGCAGAGCTTGTGTGTGACTGGCGTTCTGCTCCTTCTGTGGCAAAACCTGTTTTTGGTATCCTGATAGTCCTAGAGTAGATGAATAACTAAGAAGTACTTTAGGCTGAACTTAATGTTCACATATTAAATTCTGTGCTATTAGATCTATGCAAAAGGATCCACAAAACATTTGTATATGCAAATGATAAAGCACAACATGTGAACCCACCTCCCTCTTAGGAACTAGAACACTAAAAGCGCTGCTGTGACACCTGCGACTCAGTGCTCCTTGGAGGCCACCCCTGTCTCAGGAGTACCGTGAAGAGCATCATCAGGACTACATAGCTCCACCATGCACCAGGTTTTGCCAGAACATGAAATAAGCCTCTGAGTCGTTTTGTGCATCTGTCACTCCTCCTCTTCCCAGATGCTACCATCATGGTACAGGCCTGAGGAGCTCCTCACAGCCACGACAGTGGCCCCCTCACTTGTTTCTGACTCCAATTTTACCCAAAGTTGAACAGGAGCTGGATGAAGGGGCTGGTCACAGGGCAGCTCTGGGAAGGAGGCAGGGGTTCAGCTCGTAGAGACAAGAAAACACCTGAATCAATTAGAGATGTGTGCCAGTTAGTTCGGTTTTCAAATAACCCCAAATACCCAGCAAGATTGTGAATCAATTCTATTTACATAGTACCCAGGTTTAGTATCCTTATCTGAAATGGTTGGGACTGGAAATGTTTGGGATTTGGAAGTTTTTTGGATTTTGAAATAATTTCAAAGACTTTACCTGTTGAATGTCCCTAATATGAAAATTAAAAATCTGAAATGCTCCAAAATCCAAAACTATTTGAGCAAGACAAAGAAATTTTCAGATTTTTGGAGCATTTCAGCTTTCGGATTTTTATAGTAGGGATGCTGAACCTATATTCATGTTCAGTTGCTCTGCAACAACAAATTACTACAAATTAAGCAACCTAAAACAAAACGCATTTACTATCCCAGAGTGTCTGTGGGGCAGGAGTGGAGGCAGAGCCTGTGTGGCCTCTGCACAGGAGGTCCAGCAGTCACACTGAAGGCTCCGCTGGGGAAGAAGCCACTTCTGAACTCATGTTGGCAGAATTCATGTCCATGTGGGTCATATGGCTGCGATTCCTGCTTTCTGCTGGCTATTGGCTGGAGCTGCTCCCTGGCCCTGGAGTTACCAGCAGTTTTCCTTCCTGCCTGGGCTTCTCCAACACGGCTGCTTGCTACGTCAAGCCCACAAGGAAAGCCTCCAGCTCAGTCTGCTAAGATGACATCTTATTGAATGCAACACAAACCATGAGAGTGACAACCCATCACTCCTGCCACATTTGAGGCACAGGTTCTATCCACACTCAAGGGGAGGGATATTCAAGAGCTGTGAACCCCAGCAAGTGAGTCAGGGGTTCATCTTAGTAGTCGGGCTCTTACCTATGCCTTAGGTGGATAAATTTTGTTGGGGCTTCTTCCCAAAGATTGTGTGTGGCTATATTAATGGGAAGTTGGCTTTCTGCTGATATTATAAAACCAAATGATGTGTAGTGCTATTTGGAAGGATGACTTATTTATTTAATTAGGTGCAGGAATTGAACCCAGAGGTATTTAACCACTGAGCCACATCCCCAGCCCTTTATATATGTAAATATATAATACATATGTTATATATATTAGTTAGAGATAGGGTCTCACTGAGTTGCTTAGGGCCTTGCTAAATTGCTAAGGCTGGCTTTGAACTCACCATCTTCCTGCTTCAGTGTCCTGAGCTGCTGGGATTACAGGCACATACCACCATGCTCAGCTAGGAGTGACTTATTATCTAAAATTTTAAACCCTAAAATATGCTCCTCTAATGTGTATTAGTTTATAAAATTATGCAATAGAAATTACAAGAGAAAAAGGACTATTAAAAAAGGAACAATTTTGCTAATATTTATTTACAGTTATGGGGACTGAACCCAGGAGCACTCTACCACAGAGTTACATGCCCAGTCCCTTTTTTTATTTTGAGGCAGGATCTTGCTAAGTTTCTTAGGATAGACTGGAACTTGAGATTCTCCTGTCTCAGCTTCCCGAGTTGTTGGGGTTATTATAGGTACGTGCCACCATACCTGGTTATTTTGCTAATTTTTGAAATGATGATTCTGTTTGGACTAGGGAAAATTAATCCATTCGTGAATAGAATTTTTATGAAAAGAAAATAAGTTCCTCGCTGCCTCTACATTTATTAACGTTGAACCCCCAAAAACTGATTATAGAGTCACAACTAATTAGTTGGTCCAGGTCTCACACAGGTTGTCGACTATCACTCCAACTTCTTTACTATCATCAAAGCTCTCTGCCTAAAGCACAATGTCGATTTTGTCACTCCTCTGATAAAAGTCATCTATAGGATCAACTTTAAAGTTTTTAACCTGAATATTCGAAAACTAGCACTGTCTCCCTCTCCTTTTATGTGTTCAGTGCTGCAGACACACTGCCATGCTACCAGCCCCACTGCTGTTTCTTGTCTCTGCCTCTGCACGTGGGGTGCCCTGGACTTGGTATGGCCACCCATCCTCTTTGGAGGTTCCAGACACTTTGCATATAGGCCTTGAGGAGAATGGTGAATACACTTGGTTGGCCATTAGATTTCTTGGGCACAAACCTGACACATTGTAAGTCATCAATAAATATTGCTTGAATACAAGTCTTAAGAGTCGTCTTATTTAAGAAATCGGATGAAATGATGGTTCCTTATGGCTCTGACTTATATAAAACCATTACATGAATTAAGAGAATATGAACCAATTAAAATGGGTGGTAGAGATTTCATGTGCTTCAGCCCTTTCAGAGGGAGAAGGCGTCATTCTGTGCTGGAGTGGTCAAGGGGATTTTTGATGAAGGAAGCAGGATATAAAATAGGTGTTGAAAGATGAGAGGAAGTTTAAACCCTTGCTGGCATGACATCTTCTTCTTAGTAGGCCTTCATTAAAAGTTATTGATTTGAATTGAAATGGTAGAGAGGTGAAGAAATAATTCATAAGGAATTAAAAATAAGTTCATAAGCTCCAGTGCAGGAAGGTGCCATGTACATGTGGGTAAGGAGGGCATTTTTCTGATCAAGAGTGGAAACTAATATTGCCACACAGGACGGAATGAGATTATGGAAGCTGGGTTTGGTATGATAGATGATAGTGAGCCATTACATATTCTCACAAGAGGATGATGGTATTTTAGGTTTATTATTCTGATAAAGGTAAACTTCTTGGATGGGAAAAGAAGAGAACACAAGTTGGAGAGATTAGAGAGAGGCTTCAACTTGGATAAAAATAGTTCCTGATATTTTTACACCTTTTTTTTTTCCTGCAGAAAGCACCCGATAAACCTATGAGAGAGGTTCTCACCACAAACCTTGTAGGAAAGTCAGATGAACATTCTAACTTTATACGAGAACTGAGAATACGAATTAATCTACGTTATAGAGCTGGCAAATGTTGGCACTGGAACATAAACCTATTTTTTTCTTGTTTTCTATGATGGTTAATTTTACATATGAACTTGACTGGACTCAAGATGCCCAGAAAGATGTCAAAACATTATTTCTGGTGTTTCTAGAAGAGATTAACATATAAATAGGTCGACTAAGCAAAGAAGATCTGCCCTCACCAAAGCAGGCAGCTACCATCCAATCTCTTGAGGGCGCAAACAGAACACAAGGACAGAAGGGCAAAATTTGCTGTCTTGGAGCTGGGATGTCCATCTTCCCTGCCCTTGGACATTGGTGCCCTTGGCTCTTCAGCCTTCGGACTCAGAGGAGGATTTACATACCACTAGCCCCCAGTTCTCATGACTCAGCTTCAACTAAACCACCAGCTTTCCTGGCTTTTAGAGAACAGATTGTGGAACTTCTTGGTGACCATAATTGTCTGAGTCAATTCCTATCATAAAGCTCTTCAGATATATCTTACAGGTTCTGCCTCTCTGGAGAATTCTGACTAGGACAATTTCTGAGCTCAGTGTTCTTGCCATTAAGAAACAAAGGATGAGATTTCAGACACTGAAAAGGAATAATCTATGCAACTTCGTAAGGCATGTGAATTACAATGGTATGGAAAGAGTCCTATCCTGAATATCAGGAAATTTAAATTCTAGTCCTTGGGCTAAGGCAACTAGTGTGACCTTAAATAGATAATTGTCTTCTATGGTTAGCTCCTTCTTCTTCATTTGTAACAAGGGCATTGTATGTAAAATGTTAAGTTCATTTTTGTATGCTGCTCTTGGAATTTCTGTGTCATTAGATGATCCTGTGAGATGGGCATTGTGGTGGTAAAAAAGCATTGGAGAACAGAGTTGATTTTAGGGCAAAGGGTGATGAGTTCACATTTATATATCCGGAAAAGGTTAAAGGGAGTGGTAGTTAGAAACTGGCCACATCCTAGTCCCTGAAATCTGTGTCACCTTACGTGTTAAAAGAAATGCCGCAGATGTGACTGAGTTAAGGATTTTGAGTTGGGGAGTTTGTTTATTCAGGATGATCCAGGTGAGTGCTTGTAAAAGAAAGAGGGAAGGGGAGCTCAGAGTTGAAAAGGGAGACATATGACAGAAGCTGAGTGAAGTAACTGCTGGCATTGAAGATGGAAGGGGACTTGGTGGGGGATTGTGGGAAGAATCGGGAATCCATCAAAGACAGGGAGATCGATTCCCACTCCCACTCCACCAAAGCCTCCAGAAGGGTAAGATAATAAACTTCTGTTGTTTTAAGCAACTAAGTTTGTGATAATTTGTGATAGCAGCCACAGTGGATAAACACAGGGAGTGACTAGGGAGGGAGGACCAGTACCTAGTTAACACCTGCTGTGTACTAGGCATTGATCTCACAAATAGCTTGTGAAGGCAAGGAAAATAAGCCTGAAATTCAAAATTATAAATCATGTGAGGTGAATTTTGTTCTTCCCATATTTATACTTGAGGAACAGAGATTAAAATAAGAAAGTACTTTGCCCAAGATACTACAGAAAGTTAATGGCAGAGTTGGCGATTTAAGTTCAAAAAATGCCTCCTGTGATTAAAAAAACAGACCAAACACTTCTTTAAAGAAAAAGGGGAAGAACTAGAGGAAGGCATAACTTAATCATCACCTAAAAAGGTAGGTTCTCCCAGGTCCCCCAATTTGTACCGGCTCCAAAATTGGTGTCTGACATGTATTAGGCACTTACTACCTGCTGATAATCAAAGATCCCAGATTGCACTCTTTAATCATTAATTGTTCTCTAAGTTTACCTTCACTTCATGACTTATTGATAATGCTAGCTGTAGGTGTCTATTTCCTGTCTTCAATTGGAACTGTGATTTACAATAATTATTTCACATTTCTTTGTCCCAGTGAAAGTTGAGTGTAGAGTGGGTTTTCAATAAACACTTGCTGAATTTAGTTAGACTTAGTGTCTGTCACATGCTGAAATACTATAACCAGGAGATATGTCTAAAAGCTGAAGAAGATACCACTGTGGGGGTTCACTTTACTTGGGGTACTCATGGTGATGGTCAGGATTTAAGGCAGCATTAAGCAGAAGAATATATATGCTTCACATTTTCTTTGCATTGAAGACTCTATCATTTTGCCAAAAGACCAACTCTGCCAACATCAGATCAAATCTTGTATCCTAAATTGAGGACCAGAGAAAGCATGTGGCTTGAATTGGCATGTCATGTTGTAGGATGAACACAAAGATTTAATTCTGGAATCATACTTTTCCTGGTAGAACAATCATATGAGAAACTAAGGAACAGAGGTTTACTGTGGAAATGGCTGATTTCCATTTCCTAACTCACGTTCAACCTGGGGGCAAATGCTCCATGCTCATTTTCTGAAATGGCCTGTATGATTTGATCTGTTGTTACTTGCTCCTCCTTTTCTTTTGGTTGATGTTGAACAGGTGATTTCACATAAGTGTACATATGATGAAGTTACAATGTACTTTTGGGGGAGTGAACTCATAAAGCTCATTATTCTTACTTAGGAGTCATAGTGGATAAAAACATAAGGAAACTCCAGAAAGGTTTAAGTCAATTCACAGATGTCAGAGTTAGAACCAATTTTATTTTGCTTGTTTATTTTTCAGTGCTGAGGATCAACCACAGGGCCTCATGCAAGCTAGACAAGCACTCTACCAACTCCAGTCTTAAAAATAGTTCTTAAGAGACAAACACCTTTACAAAATACTCCTCAATGGTGTTACTGCTAGAGAACACAAAGGAATAGCCCCTTAATTCCTACCTATCTCTACATCTCTGCAGGCACATTCATATTACCTGCCCCTCCTTGATACCCACCCCCCAAATTATCTTTCTCCCATTTTGGTCCCAATTTCTCCACACCATTACCACCACCCTATAGGTAATCACTTTTTTCCTCCTTTGGGTAATTTTTCTAAGTCGCTTTATGCAAATACAAGCAAACAGGAATAGACTTTCTTTTCTCCTTTCTTACAGGCATTGCATGCTCTATTATATTCACCTTGCTCTTTTTTTACAACAAAGCATCCTGAAAGTCATTACATATTATTAAAAAAGAAAACTATCTTTTTTTCAGTATCACTACATCATATTCTGCTGTGTGGATACACCATAATTTATTTAACTAGTTCCCTTGGGGGTTGTCATTGAGGTCTTTTTTTCCTTCAATTTTTTCTTAGTATTATAACAAAGGCTACACAAATAATATTGTTACATGAACAGCCATGTATTTCCTGACGTGCACATATTTATTTGTAGGATAACTTCACATAAGAAGGACTGTTGTTTCAGAGGGTAATTGCATTATAATTTCATTAAACAGTGCCTGGCTCCCCTCTGTAGAGATGGTACTGCTTTGCACCACCAGCAACAATGCATGAGAGTGCTTGCTATTACTTCGATTCTTATCATCAAACACAGACATGTACCTTCTAGGGATAATGGCTTCTATGAGCTTACTCTGCAGCACTCAAGGTAGTCCTATTTCTATAGAAGTCAGTAAGTACAGGGCATGGAATTGATGAGGATGACATCTGCCTACTGTTCAGAAGCTTTACCCAGGATCACAACTTCAGAAGGATGTATGAGGAAGCCCCTTCGACATGCTTTTGTTGAAGCCCATCCTCATATTGGAATTTAAACCTTCTGTCTACTAGATATGTATCAGCACTGATAGGGGCCCTCCTGTGACTAACACAGTAATGCTGGCTTCATTCAGAGATGGCACGACCTGCTTGGGACAGGGCAAGGTAGGTAAGTGGCATGGGCTTTGAAATGACACCTGCCTTGATTCAATCCACAAATACCCTGCCTCCCTAGGGTGTGACTCAGGGTATGTCATTCAGCAGAACTGAGACCTTTAAAATTGGGAACTAACTCCCATGCCTTTTTGGACTATTGTAAGATTAAAAGGAATAATGTTTGAGGGAGCATTTAATACATAATAGCTTTCAAGACTTTTCCCTTTTGCCTTTCTGAAAAGAGCAAAGATTTGGAAAGAAAAACCCTAAAGGCTCCTAAACAGCTAAAATTTGTCACAATTTCCATATGTGAAAGCTATCTTACTATACTAACAGAAGCTCAAAAATGTATTTAGTATTTTTTATATGTAATTGTAACAGGCTTTGTTATTTGGCTTCTTAGCCTATATAGGAGTAGAAGTACAATGGCCAAAGTTGTTAACTGACTCAACTATAGCAAGTAGAGATTTAAAAAAATGGTTAAGAAAAAACCTACCACCACCCACAAAGGTGGTGGGCTTCTAGATAGTCAGAACTCTTAGCATAGGGTGCCTCAAGATCAAGTGGTCAAGAAAAGGTTAACTGGGGATAGGGGTGTGGCTCAGTGGCAGAGTGCATGTACCCAAGATCCTGGGTTCAATCCCCAGAACCTAAATAAATAAAATGTTGACTATCTACCTTTGTGCAGAAAGCAGGCAGGGTGATGAATTTCCTTATATTACTCCCCACCCCTTTAGCTAATGTTTTGAAGTATCTATGTAATACATTAATGGGTTTATTAAGATTCATATCATAAAATATAAAATACATTTTTTGGCATTTGAAAGGTTAAATCTGTTATTCAAAAAATTAATCAGTTATCCAATTTTTATTGAGTGTCCACTATGTGTTCAACACTGTGCTAAGTGCTAGGCTTACTTGGAACACTTAATTGCCCCAAAACTCTAGGGGAAAAATGTGATTCATAGCAGTCCAAATTTATGTTAACCTTTTCATGAGTCTTCATGATGGCTTTATTATCAATGTAACTGATGTTAATTCTAGAACTTTCTGGGTTTCACAATATGTCCTCTTTCCAAGGAAGATAAAATTGTTAAACACGTAAATATAATGTTGAAATCACTTGGTGGTCTGTGAATCTTATATATCTACTCAAAACTTCAATTGTGATAAACACTTTTGACTCATAATCTCATGTGTCAGCTTTATATAGTGAGTGTAAATTACTTAGCTAATTTCACTAGATTATGTTCTTTCAGAGCACAGAGAAATAGGAATCATAAATATGCCATTACTGGCTGCTTTTGTTTCTCATTTCATAGCCTCACAGCTTAAAGAGAGGAAAATATATTTAAAAGCACAATTAGCTTCGCCTATTTCCTAGAAGTATTTCAAAATGCTTTCTTTTATTAGAGATACCAAATCTACTAAGAAATTTAAGTAGATATATGTTGGCATTATGCAAGCATAATAATAATAACAAGAGCAATTAGTTTATTTAGTGCCTACTACCTATCAGGTATCATATCGAGAGATATGAATGAATGGATTGCCACCCAGCAAAAAAAATTTTTTTTTTGAACCAGGGATTGATCAGGGGTACTTGTCCACTGAACCACATCCCAAGCCCTTACCCAGCAAATATTTAAAGAAAGTACTGATGTTCCCATGATAAAAAGGAGAAAACCAAGGTTTAATGAGGTTATCTTGCTCACAGCATTCATTGTTATCATTTTAGTGGAACTGGAATCCAAACTTGATAATTTGTACACTACCACACTTATGCCATTTAAGGTGTTATTCTTCCAAACTCAGAAAAGAAATAGAATCTCATCTGTATGCAGAAATTCTCTTGACCTGTCAGTTCTTGGTTTTACAACCATAGAAATAAGGAAATTAAACCATAGCATGAAATAAGGATACAGTTATGTGATGTGATTCTCAAAGTAGCTTTTGGAATCACTCCCCCCAACCCTCAAAACTAGGGGGTAAAAAATCTCTAAGCATTTTCTCAAAGTCTTTATAGGTTTTATCTTGGCATATATACTCATGAAAAGTTGAGTCTAAAATGCCTTGACACTCTCAAAACTTAAGTAGATACGCTTATGTTAAATGTCATGTACATCAAAGTATCTATTAAAGTTATCAAAGGCAACTTTCCGTCTCCAAATCTCAATGCCATACAAATATGATATACTTGGTCCTCTTAACAGTCTAAATAAAGTTATTAATACTATTAGATTTTACTGAAAGGAGAAATAGAATCAGAAAAATGTGTTAAAAAATCTTGGGAGATGGATAAAAAAATCCAGGCATTTTCTTTCTTTTTTATTTTTTAATTTAACTTCAAATGCTCATTTCACCTACTTAGTAACAACCACAAATGTGTAGCTTGCCTGTCTAGCTGAAAATATAGTTTCACTGGAAGATCATTGTAATTCAAATCCATTCAGTGCTGCTTCACTTATGTAATTTGTTAGCTAAGTTCAAGTAGTGTACCTGCACCTATCTTAATGATATAGCACATTAATAACATTTTCACTCATTTAAAGCCATGTTTACCAACATAGCCTTAGCACCAAAAAAAAAAAAAAAAATCCAAATGACAATACTCACACATTCAAGTAGTCTGAACAAGTAATTGATACATACAGGTTAAGTTCTGGCTAGTTTTGAATTTTCCAAATTAAGGTCAGAGAATTTTCAAGCCACACACTTAAAAAAAAAAGTTGATAGAGAAATATATTTTGGTATTGCAGAAAATATACTCAAGGTCACAATATGCCCATTATGTCCTTACTCCAACATGCAAGACACAACCAGGCTGATTTCTACCTGGATTTTGCCTGGAGCTTTCTTAAGGGTATGGTGGAAACTTTATTACAAAAGATGGTGAAGTTGTTAGTGACAAGACAATCAGGGGGTCAACAGAGGTAAAAGGGGAGGAGAGATGTCTAAATAAAAGTGAGAATGAGTAAGTTTTTGTGGGAGTCAGTTAAACTGAGTTATGTACCTTTTAGAGCCCCTCAAAATAAGAAAGGAGTAAGTGTGCAATGTAAAAGAAAAAGGAAAACAGCCAGAGAGGTGAGACACAGCCATTTTGGTGTGGGGGGTGTCTAACTACACAATGAGGTCATCCTATCTCCCGGAAGTGACACGTAATCACCTGCTTTGCACTGGCCCCGCCCCTTCCCTCAGATGCCCCGCCCCTTCACCAGCAGCTGGGAGGGTGTTAGGGGGCGTTTCTCCAGGAGGAAAGCTGTGAGCTGCGACGCTGAGGAAGGGGACCCTAAAACGTCTGGCACTGCCCCCTCGAGGGATCACTTTGGACCGCCTCACTCGGCCCAGCGGGATTCTGAAACGCCGAGGGGTCAACCTGATGGGTTTCGGGGTCAACGGAAGAGGGGAAGGGGAGCCCTGGCGGGGAGAACCCCCCAGGCCCCCCGCCCAGCAGCTGAGGCACTGAAGGGCGGCCATCTTGGCCGGGAGGGTAGGGCCGGGGAGCTGCCGGCGCCGGGCGATTGGGGGGCTCGCCCGGAAGTGACGCCAACCACCCGGAAGCGGAGGGGGTTCCCTGGCCCACTCCCCCCTCGTTTGTTTGCTCCCCCGCTTCCTCCCCGCCCCCCTTCCTCTCCATTCGTTTCCCCCCTCCCCGGTCCCAGCCTTCTCCCCCCACCCGTCCCTCCCCCCCAACCTCCGGAGCTGGGAAGAGAGTCAAGATGGCGGCGAAATCCGATGGCGGTGGCGTGGGGGTGGGCTTCGCCCAGCTGCACAAGCTGGACTAGGCGGTGGGCAGCGGCGGCGAGGAGGACGGGGAGCCCGGGGGAGGCGGCTGCGGCGGCGGCGGCGACGGCAGCGAGCCCGGCGAGAGCAGCTCGCTGCACATCTGCCACTGCTGCAACACTTCCTCGTGCTACTGGGGCTGCCGCTCCGCTTGCCTGCGCTCCCTCCTGGGCAAGAAGCCGCGCCGCAGCGCAGCCGCTGCCGACGGGGGGACCAGCCGCTGCAGCCGCCCGCGGCCGCCGGCGCCGACCGCCACCCCCCGACGCCCTCGGCCGCGCGTCCGCAGCCGCCGCAGGTGGAGCGGCCGTGGCTCGACTGCCTGTGGATCGTGCTGGCACTGCTGGTCTTCTTCGGGGACGTGGGCACCGACCTGTGGCTGGCCCTCGACTACTACCGCAAGGGGGACTACGGTTACTTCGGGCTGACCCTCTTCTTCGTGCTGGTGCCGTCGCTGCTGGTGCAGAGCCTGAGCTTCCGCTGGTTCATGCAGGACTACACGGGCGGCGGGCTGGGCGCCGTGGAGGGGCTCAGCAGCCGGGGGTCCCCCCATGATGGGGGCCGGCTACGGCCACGGCGCGGCCCGCAGCGGCCCGGGCGCGGGGGCTCGGCCACGCCGGGGCGCAGCGCCTGTGCCGCCTCTCCGTGTGGATCTGGCAGTCGGTCATCCACCTGCTGCAGATGGGGCAGGTGTGGAGGTAAGCTGTGGGGGCGGGGGCTGGGGGCGGGGGCCGGCGGCGGGCGCTCGGACGGGCCGGGGCGGGAGGATGGGTGGCCGCGCACTCCCCGGGCGCCTCGGGACCGTGGTTCGATCCGAATCCTGGCCACGCCTTTTGGCCCAGGGATGCCCAGGTCCCTCTGTCTGCCTGTCTTCATCCCTGGTTCGCACTTGGCGGAGACCCTGCCTCAGCCCTCCCTCCCCTCCTCCTCTGCAGACCTCTGTCTCCTGGTTGTCCCTTTGCACTATATCCCAAGGTAATCAGCCACTGGCGCTCTCTGTCTGCACCCCAACTCGCGTCCTGGTGGTGGGGTCAGGGGGGGACCTGGTTTTCCCCAGCCGATTTGCACTCGGTTTGCCCCTTGATGAGACATGTCTCCTCTTACCCCGTTTTCTCTCTGCAGTGGCCAGTGTGGGGCCCTGTGGAAAACCCTTGCTGCTTTTCCTTTTAGAACTCCATTCCACGCTCCCTTCTCCCGCAGTCCCAGCCCCTGTGAATGACTCCAAACCGCTGCCCTCCTTGAAGGAAAAATGACTTTTTTTTCTGGTTTAGACGTGCCCTTTTCTTAGTGACAGGTAAAAATTGTATGTGTGTGATGGCAGCAAGCGTTTGCTATTAATTCTCACCTCTAGAAATTCAGCTACCCTAGACACATCTTCTGTTTTGGGTGGCCAAGCTAGTGTGTAAGTGATTACTGTTTACACAAGACTCAAGCTGGCTTTGCGGCCCTTGACTCTTAATCTGAATTCTCCATGTGCCAGGTGAATCCCTCAGAACCCACTTGCAGGTGCTCTTTCTCCCTGGAGCCTTATCTGATTACCTTAGTGGCTACACCGAGTAAAGAATCCTACTGAAACCTTAGTCTGTGCCCTCCAACTTCACATGAGCTCGTGTGTACATCCAGGAAACGAATTTTAGTTGAGAGTGTTTGCAAGAGGAAAAAAATCTTACAGAAGACAAATTACATAGGGAAAGGCCCTTCATGTATGTGCTTCTGTGAGAAGGCCTAGACTGCCCCAGCTCCTATATGCCCAGTAGATTGTAGGCCTCAGCATTTCAGGTACCTGAGGTATACTCAGTTTAACACTGAGAAGGTTCATTGTCTTTTGGCTGGTTTGTTCACGTATCATTTCTGAATCTTAAATAAAAATGTTTCAGAAAGCATGGGATTGAATTAAGTCAAAACATGAGAATGAATGCAAGAACTTTGTCTTACACATTTTATATGCAAATTCAGGATTGGGGAAATGAGGGTGGTTCTTGATATTCTTGGTCTTTCCACAGTTGTTTACTGGTGTTCTTGGTTGAACCAAGATCCATTTTTCTAACTGCATTTGTCTGCAGATAATTTGTTTCCTGTGAAGTTTATAAGAATAGGGGAATAAAATAGAAAAACATGATGATTAACTTTTAGCTGCTCTGAGCATAGCTTGAAGTTAAATGAAAATTTGCAATGTTTTGAATTTGACATTTACCCCCCCTCCCACTTTATTCTGAATCAAAGATTGTGTATGCTATTGATACCTTTTTTCAGTTTCTTGGAGGCTGGTAAGATTCAAACAGTGAATGGGGAAAGAGACAAAAAGTATAGGAAAGGGAGAGACTTTCAAGTACTAGTTGAGTTGAACAACATATATTAAAAACTAGGCTTCTACTCAGGTCACCTATCTCCGTGGCTTAGACTTCTTATGAATATGAATGGACAATATGAATGTTGATGTTAGGTAAAAATTCCTGAGAGAATCATTTCTAATGTAATCCATTGCGTTTATTAGCAGTAAGCTTTTGGAACATAATGAAGTGGTAGTTCCCCTCCCCTATTCAGCTGAATCTTAATTGTATTTTGGCAAAATAGAAGTCTAGATTTTTGGGACAAACAGAAAAGTATATTTTAGGTGTAAATTTAGCTTTTGAATTTGTTTAAATGGCGTGGTTTATTTTCTTATTTTTCTGATCTTCATGTAACTTTGAAGGTCTGCAATGAAATTTGAGTGTGTGTGTGGTGCCTGTGATTTTAGTATGTCTAATTTTTTAAAGATTCAAATATAGCTCTAAATATCCATAGGGTTAAGGTGTTGAAGGATATGCTAGTTCAGCCATGCTGTTTCATCCAGCATAGCTGTATTTCAAGAGAATTTTATTTTTTCAGTAGGCTGATTTTGTTGGAAATGCTCCAGGAACAAGGTCTGCTCCTTAATACCTGCTAGGCATGTTGCTTGCACCAAAATCATTCATAGGTAAGAGGTTGGGAGAAAGGTTTTTATTCTTTTCTTGTTTTCATCTCTTGGCAAACAGTTGCTTGTCTTTGTGTGTAAACACACATCACCTCAGTTTTTACAGCAGATCTTCTGGGGTTGTAGGTTCCTTAATCATATTTGTGATTTAAATTGCTATTTCATAAGGTCACATGACTTAAAGATAAAGGTCCAGGAATTCTATCATTTGATTTGGGCTACATTGCTAAGAAAATATGTCAGTGAAGTTGTACATTGTCAAAACTGATTCTATTAAACCATGAATAAACTGTCTCTTCACATAATTTTTCTTTCCCTTTCTAAGCTTTAAAATTATTTGAGTTTTGTTTGGACAGAGCACATTGCCTATTTAAGAACATTTAGTCACTCCTGGTATTGAAGCATACACTTCTTTGCATGTTGTCTTTCTTATAAAGATGGTATATACTTGACATTTCTTTTGCCAAGTGATTTTACAGAATGTAAGAAAGTATTTTGATGGGGTGAGAATTGGAGCATGGAAGAATAGTTGTGTGTAATGATTTGATATCATGAGCCTGTTTCTGTGAGCACTGGTGTGTGGACAAGGTCTATATAATGCATGCTTCACTAGCACTAGTTACTAAACATGTAACTTACTGTGTGGCTTTGTGTGCTCTACTTTTCAGGTGATTTTCCTAGGGATAATGGGCATGTGAGTCACTCTGAACAGAAATCTGAGTCACTCCAGGCTGTACTTCAGTACAGTGTGTTGTCATTATTAGAAAGTGAGATCGTATTTGTGGAGGGTTTGAGGCTGGGAACAGTGATTGAGTTTGCATCTTGCTTGTCATATGTAAGTTACTCTTGGCTGTTATCCTTTCTGTGCCTTTGTGTCACCTTTGTGCTTAATGTAGTGGTTGTTCTCTCTGTCAGGGAGCAACAGTTCTTCACCAAATCATTAATCTTACTTAGAGTTTATTTATTTTTACGTGTGTGCTTGCATTCTTCTCCTTGATAGAGTAGAATAAAATGTACTTAATTCTTTATAGTGGTGCCTATTTTTAAAGTGAGGGTCAGCTGTTCTTTATCTTGGGAGATGGGGTGGGCTATAGGGTGGCTTTTAAGGAAGAAAAAAGAAAAAGGCATTTTACATTTTATTACGGCACCTGAACACTCTAAATCTTTGTTTTAGAGTATTTTTCTGTGTTGAGACTAGGTATAATCAGAACACAGCTCTTTAGTCAGTGCTGGATGTGACTGGGCTGCTGCAGATTTTTTTTTCCCTTAATTATTCTGTCCCTATCTCATCCCTGTAAGTAGGGAGCATCTAGTATATTTTGGGTCTTTGTTATATTGGATATTTTAGAATAGTGGTTTTCATTTCTGGCTGAGACTAGAACCTACTGCAGCTTTTAGAGAAATAGAAGTGCCTGGGCACTGGACCTTCCAGAGAAGATTCCCACCACAAAATGCAAACATCATAGCTTCCAAAATTCCAAAGCTGATCAGACGGGCAGCCAGGCTTGAGAAGCATATTGAATTGGGTTTCAAGCTTATTCCATTTGGGGATGGGTATTGGATTTGTGTTCTTAATAAAATATGGTGGAACAACTGGGAAAGGAGTGACTTGGTACTATGGAGTTTGGTCCCCAGACAGTGCCATAGCTAAATACCTTTACATTGGAAACTGAGTGTCTGGAAGTTTCTTGGGGCTGTCTTAAGGGTTTGCACTTAGGTATTTCAGAGTTTCTGTTTAAGTCCAAATATGAATCTCATCCTAAAAAGATTCCTAAATTTGAAATGGTCTGCAAACAAATTGTAGGCCATTTCTTTGCCTTTTGTGTAATACAAATAGTACTTTTATGATGCTATTGCATGTAAAAGGTATAATAATTCTGTTGAATTTTGAAATGATTCCTTTAATAGGTTTGAGGAAAACATAACTGGGATTACAAGCAGTGTTGGGATAAGTGATTAGTAATGTTTTTGTAGTTCTTAAGATTTTGTGATTGAAGAATGGAAATGCTACATTACAGATAAGGACATTTCATTTGTCTGGAGCCAGGGTACCAGTCATAGTTACATTAGAAGGTTTTTTGTGTGGGTGGGGGGTGGGTGTAGGAAGCTTTATATATCTGCTTATTACTCTTATTACTGGGTAGGAATCTCAGTATTGTAAAATAGTATTTTTAAAATTTTATCTATAAACTTAATGGGATGTAGGGTTAAGAAGATATTGAGCTTTTTTTTGTGGTGCTGGGGAGTGAACCCAGGGCCTTGTACATGCTAGGCATGTGCTCTACTTCTAATCTACACTTCTGCCCCCTCAGGGAGATTTGTTTGATAAACTTGAGAAAACTGATCTGAGAACTGTAAATAAACAAGTAGTCCAAAAACAAAAACAAAAAAAAAGAGGAAATTGTCTTACCCTATCAGAAAGTAGATTTGTTCTATCAATAATTAGACCAATGTGCTGCTGGCAGGGAAATTAAATAGGTAGTGACAGAGAATAAAGAGTCCAGGAATAAATGATAGCATTTGTGAGAATACAGTACATAGTAAAGGTGACATTTGCAATCAGTGTAGGGAAAAATAATTATTTATCAATGTGGGCAAGAGAGTGCTTGCCCAGCGTATGTGAGTTCCTGGGTTCCATCCCCAGCACTGCAAAAAACAAACAAACACATATTTGAAAATAATTAAAGATGAAATATAAAATGTTAAGCTGTAAAAACACTAGAAGAAAATTTAGGATGATACTTAATCTTTTCATGAATAAGACCCTTTTGATACCATCAAGGACAAAGAAACAGATTTAACCACATAAAGTTGCCTCATCTGATTTATTTCCTTTTTCTCCTCACTTGAAAAATCTAGAAATACATGCTTAGCTTCGAGGATACGAGAGTTAAATTTAGACAAAGGTACTTCTTCTGTCTAAAGAATGTATATTAAAAAGAGAATCTGAAGATTACTTGTTTTTGAGTGAACACTAACAGTAAAAACTGGTGAATTTCAAGGGAACATAGTGGAAAAAATGATCTGCTTTTGAGTAAAGGTGCAACTAGTAATGTGCATAGTATTTTCAGATTGATCCAGAACCAAAACATCAAAACTGTATTATAGGAGTCCATCTTCTGACATGTGTCAGAAATCAGTAGTAGTTTATTTCTGCCTTCAACAGTATTTGCTTTGTTTGATTTTTGCCTACTTTATTCATATGTTAATTAGTTAGCCCTCTGCACCTGGTAAATTCTGGAATGTTGGGAGGAAAGAAAGAAAGTGCCCCTCAGCATTGTCATTTTCCAGTGGTTGGCTTTACATGTGTTCTCAGCAAATGATGTTCCATTTATCTGATTTCTTCTAGTGAAAAATACTGGCTTTTCGGTTTGACTTTGAAAGAATTGAGGTTTATGGAAAAAATCATAAAAATTTAAAAAGTTCAGTGACATTTGACTAGTTGCCTAAACTTTTTATTACTATGAGAGATAATTAAACACACATACATACACGTGCACACACACACACACACACATACATACACGTACACATATGACAGCATGTATACAGAGAACAGTCACTGGCATTAAGTAAATTTTAGGCCTGGAGTGTAACTCAGTGGTAGAGCACTTGGTATATGTGAGGCCCTGGGTTGGATTTCCAGTATTGCAGAAAAGAAAAACAGGTTTATCACTCTGCAAGTTATAAAACAACAGGTAGTATCAGTTTCCTAATATTATCTTTATCAAATAAGGAGTGAAATTGATTGACATTTTATTTCCCTTTAGTTAATTTTTTTTTTGCAGTGCTGGGGATTGAGCCCAGGGCCTTGTGCATGCTAAGCAGGCACTCTATTCCTGAGCTACATTCCAGCCCTACTAGTTAGTTACATAGATTATTAGTTAATATTCAAATTTACACCATACTAAACTTGCTGAGAAATTTGTTAAGTTGGTTTATCAACTAATTTTGAGTTTAATGCAGCTAAAATTATATATTAAAGTGGTCTTTTTTTGCAGTCATTATAAATTTTTATTCTTAAACTAAAACAATGAATTCATTTTTTAAAGCTGTATATTTTAGAGGTTTTTTTTCTTTACCAAGATTAGTTTCTTTTTTGGGATAGAACCTCACAGTCAGCTATTGTAATGTATTCTTTCTGTGTGTTAAGTGCTTTGGTAAATAATGCTGTTGAGTTTTTTTTTTCCTAAGATTAAGGTGTATTTTATTTATTGGCTTGAGTTGAATTTTTGGGAAAGATAGGATTTGCTTGGAGGATTCAGCTTTCTATGGTTGTGACAAAATACCTGAGGTAAAGAACTCAAAGGGAGGAAGTGTTTATTTTAGCTTATGGTTTTGTAACACAAGGTCCTGAGAGTGCTGAAGGGTTCTTGTCTCCTGCACTGGAAGATGACAAAGGGGAAAATTCAGTAGCAGATTTATTAGAAGAAAGCAAGGAAAGCTCCTACAGTGCGGGAGGGATTCCCAAAGAGGGTGCTTCCCATGGCTTAAGGGTTTTTATACTGTTTTGATGAAGAACTAACTTTTCATTGGTTATTTCTTATTTCCATTATGGGATGGTTTAATGTGTTTGTTAAGCTGAGTTGTGCTGTACTTGTTCTTAAAAGAATTGCTTGGGTTCAAGACGACAGTTTGGAGTTGACTAGTGTTGGGTGGGCAGTCAGGGAAGCTGGGCAGCAGCAGCAGGTGTCCAGGTGTGGGCGGGGCCTTCTGTTCAGGCAGTCTGAAGCAACAACTAAAACTTTAGCCTAGGGTTTTAACCTGAGGTGGTGGAATCCTCATTCTCTCAGGTCCCCGATTTTATTTCCTGCGTCAGTTTCAGAGGTTTTGGTTTATGGGCACTTGACTTCTTTGTTTCTGGGCTGCAGTGAGGCTTCAGAACACCATGAAGAGTGTGTGGTGGAGTGAAGCTGCTCACCTCCTGTGGCCAGGAAGTAGAGAGGGAGAAAGGGGCTGGGGACACAATATACTTTTCAAGGGCATGCCCACAGTGGCCTGCTTCCTTCAATGAGGCCATTTCCAAAATGGGTTAATCCATTCATGAGGTCAGAGCCCTCATGGTATGGTCACCTCCCAAAGTACCCCTCCACACACTGCTGCACTGGAGATCAAGCCTTTGACCCATGAGCTTTTTTAGCCACACTTCAGATCCAAACCTTAATAATGAGAATTAGTATTTACTACTTTATCTTGAAACATCAAATAACTTTTTGTCTTAAGTGCAACATTGTTTTCTTTTTGCTTTTTAATGGGGGAAAGTGATTTCCTCGTTATCTTGGTCCTGGATTTACAGAGCATAGACTGCTCATCACTCCTTTCTAGCACGAAAGTGGGGGATTCAGCTCATGGGATAGTGGACAAGAAAACCTGAGTTTTCCTCACTGCACTTCTGTAAGGGCGTGAAGTTGGTATTCTTGTTGCTATGACCACCTGCTCTTAAGAATCCTAAGTCATAGGTACTGGAGCTTGGATGCTTTTTTCTGTCATCATTTTGGTCCCTCCACCCCCATTTTGTTTTAAACACATCGAACAAGAGAGAGGATAGCAAAGATGAAGACAACCCCAAGACTATAGCATGGGAAGCCTGCCAGTAATAGAGTCTTCTGGGAAGTGCAGAACACAGGCAGGCAGGCCAGACTTTGTCTGTTAAGCTTTTTCTTCAAATGGGGCCCAGAAGCTTCTGTGTTTGGAAACCCCAAAGGGCACGCTGTCATGCAGATTCCCAGCCTTACCATAGACTGAAAGAATTAGAGCCTGGGGGAGTTGGTCTAAGGAAAGTCAGGAAATGGATATTTCCATTGTCTTTATTAAGCAAACATCTAAGCCTGGGGTGGGGGTAGGAGGGAGTGTGGGAAACACCTTCATTCCGAAATTCAGTAATTGTTGAAGAAGTAGCTTTTCTACAATTTTTTTTTTTTGGTACCAGGTATTGAACTCAGGGGTACTCAATCACTGAGCCACATCCCCAGTACTATTCTGTGTTTTATTTGAAGATAGGGTCTTGCCGCAGTCTTGGCTGGGCACAGAATCACGAGCCACTCAAGCAGGAACAAAACTTTATTTTTGAAAAAGCCGCCACTACTGCGGAAGCGCCGGCAAGGTAACCCGGTCCTCCCACCCGGGCCGGAACCATGCGTTCCCCCGGAACCAGGGGGCCCGGACCTCCCCCGGAATTTCCTCCTACTATCTTTTCCCAACCAATGGGAACTCTCCAGCAGTCCCGTAACTTGAGTCCGGTAGCAGGCCAAGGTGAACAGCAGGAGCCCAATTTGCATAGGAATGTAAATCTTAACATAATCATATCATCTCAGTGGCTAGCTGGCGTCACTTTACAAGCAAAGGTGCCATGCATCATTTATCTGCTTGTGGCTCCTAGCAGGGTCTCACTGAGTTGTTTGGCGCCTTGCCACTGCTAAGGCTGGTTTTGAACTCATGATTCTCCTGCCTCGGCCTCCCCAGCTGCTGGGATGATATATGCTACATACAGAAAAGCCTATATATAATATATATCACACTTATGCACTTCTGAATTCTGCACCTCATATTGGAAATGTTTAGAATAAATCCTCATAGTTAGAATACCATGATCTCACCTAAGGCAGTTAACAGTAATTTCATAATTATTCTTTAATTCTATAAAGTCATCTAACAGCTCATATTCAAATTTTCAGTTGTATCCAACAGTGTCTTTTATATTTCCCCCCTCCCCACCAAACAAGGATTTGATCAAAATTTATGTGTCTTTAACTCTGGAATGGTTATCTTGCTTTTTTTTTTTTCCTCATCACATTGACTTTTGCAGAGCACAGGCTACACATATGTGTGTGTGTGTGTGTGTGTGTGTGTGTGTATTTATATATATTTTACTGCTAACTTTTATCTTACTAAAAGTCATGACTGCTAGATTACTCCTTATAAAAATATACTTTCCTCTTTGCAATCAGGAAGTACATTTGTACCCCCACCGCACCTGAGGGTTTTACTTTCCTTGGATTCAGTTTTGTGGATGTCTATAATTCAAAAATATTAAATGGTGTATTCCAGATATTATGAATTTTAAATAACTTTTAATAAGTTTTAAGTATTAAGTAATTTTTAATACTATTTTATTTGTTAAAAATATTTTTTAAGTTGTTGATGGACTTTTATTTATTTATTTTTTATTTATTTGTATGTGGTGCTGAGGATCAAACCCATTGCCTCACGCATGCTAAGCGAGCGCGCTACCACTGAGCCACTACTCCAGCCCCTCATACTATTTTATTATAGTTTTTTTTTATTATTAATCTCTTTGTTGTGCCTAATTTATAAATTAAACTTGTTTGTATATGTATACACACACACACACACACACACACACACACACACACATATATAAACAGTGTATATACCTAGGGCTTGGTACTGGTGAAGATTTGAAGTACTCACTGGAGGCACTACTGAAACTCATTGGGTCAGTCTCCCATTTCCTAAAAAATGATTTTACTTTGTGCTTTAACATCCATTGAGAATTCTTACTCGACTCAGTTATTAAATTGTTGGTAGGGAGGGAGATTTGTGTTTTAAACAAACTCCCCAGTAATTCTAATCTTCTTGAATGCTTGATAGCCACTTGCTGTACTGGAACAAGGCTCTGAGAGTTTAAAAAAATCTGTTCTCAAGAAGTGAGTCTGAATGTAGGCAATAGTGGGTTTGGGATGGGTTGTCAGTAAGCAGTTAATGAGTTTAAGCTTTCATGTTAGTCTTAGAGGAACAGGTAAATAAATGTTGCATGGCTCATAGTATCCCAGCTCCTAGTTAGGATTGGAGAGGACCTGTATGTGATACCTGCATTAAACTGAGGACATTAAACATAGGAGAAGATGGAATGTGTTAAGAATGTGTGATGGGATTTAAGAGAGGCTGGAGGGAGGAATAGAAGAGTTACTAAGGAGGACAGAAAATAGATAGAAAATTCTGTTTTTACATATACTGCCTCAAATACTTTTCACATGTTTTTTTGTATGCCTTTTACAGATGAAGAATTGGGCTCTGAATACTTAAGCAATTCATGTCATTGGTAACAGGTGGAAGCAAATTTTGAAGCCATATCGTACTGATGGCAAAAATAAGTCCAATTTTTCATACCAGGAGGTGCTCCATGAAAGTCCTGGACAGCTGAGCTGCGGGCAAACCCAGTTACTTTCCTTTATTTTTGGGACTTTGATGTTCTGGCTTGTTGAAAGTAGAGAGATGGTATCCTAAGGCCCTGAGGCCTTTTGGTGTTCAGTTGAGGTTCTTGGAGACCTCTGACTTTTAGTCTAATGTATTAAGGCCCACAGAGATCTGGGTAGTTGATGATAACTGTTTGTAGTTGATGATAACTGCTAATGTGACCCACTCAGTTGAGTACTTTCACAGGGGCTGTGTCTTCAGCACATATTTTTAGCACTCTGCCCATGTTTTTTTCTCATGGTAGACACACTTTCCAACATGTTTTTTTCCATGTTACAGAAGTGGGTATGTAGGGTTGATGTTACCCTTATGACCCCCCCACCCCCGCCCCGCCCCGCCCTGCAGCCTTATCTACACGTGGCACCCATGCTGGTTCTCTGTTGACCTGTTGGAAACACTGAGAGCAGCAGTTCTGTCCTCAAGGTTACAAGACACTCATTTCCAAACCGTGGCTGTGCATTGGAAACACCAGGGGAATCAGGTTTGGGACCACTATAAGAGGTAGAGTCCAGGAGTTCTGGGATGGGTTTTTAGGAAGTTTCTCAAGTAGTGCATAAACAGGGATGAGAACCACAATTCTCAAAGTTTGATTTCTACTAATGTTTACAGAAATAGTTCTCAAGGAGAAGGAGTGCACATTAGAATCACTTGGTATTATTTTTGTAAACAAACTACAGGCAGATTAGGTTTGGAGGGATGTATTGTATAAAAAGAGGCTCTGCAGATGAATTTAATAGAAATTATGTATTTAAATATTCTATAATTAGATCTTATATTTAACTGGAATGGATTGGTGGAAAGTATGCATTAATCAAATAATTGCTATTGCCTTTTGCTTTGCCTAAAATTTAGAATCATGTAAAGACATTTATGACTTTTAATCATTGAATTGAATATTCCTTTGTTTCTGAACTTCGTTGAAAGTTTGAAGTACTTTAAGTCATTATTATGAACATGAATGATCACCTTTGGTGCTTAGAAGTGCCTGATTAGAGATATTTTATTGTGCTGGGAAAATTGATGATTGATTCAGAGTGAATTTCATGTCTCATATTTTCAGAATTGTTATATTTTTAAAAATCTGTGCCAAGAATAGGATTTCTGAACAAGAAACTAGTGAATGCAGTGGGAGAAGTGACCTAATAGATATTAAGTGAGTTTCATCAGAGCTGGGAATGCAGGCGCAGAGAAGAATCTGCCTGGTAGATTCACAGGGAGGATGGCTAGAGGAGGGTGAGGGAGAGTTATACATGCTTGACTGACGGTAAGCTCTTAGTACTGTGGGTCACCAAGCACACCTAGAATCTACACACACCAAAATAGCATCCTCTGAGCTTCATCCAGAAATGTACTAGATGTGGCAGTGCTGAGAAAACCCATGAACCTTGTAACCAGAAATCTTTGAGTCAGTGGCTGGCAGAGGTGGGAGCCAGGGTTAATGGGCAAGCACAAGCAGAGTGGGTTGTATGCTCTGCCAGTTTGTGATTCTGGATTGAAATATGTAAAACCCCAAAGTTGGCATTTTGTTTGGTCATAAGGAGTATACTTTCTGGATGGTCATCTAAATAGTTGTGAATAGCCTGGTGTATTTAAGATGTTGCCATTTGCCTTCTATAAAGCAGTTTTTCTCAAGGCTTACCCTGAAAGAAAAGACCATGCCTTCCACTTAAAAAATTTATATACTCAAAATTTAATCATCTCAGTGGTTTTGGTTAGACCTAGTGGGTCCTGGTGTGCCTTTGGAGTAGAAGAGAAACTACAAGGAGGATTCATACCTAGCTTTCAGATTAAACAAAAATTGTCAAAATGAAGCAGAATTTGAGCTAGGCACAATGGCACACACCTGTAATCCCAGCAGCTCTGGAGGCTGAGGCAAGAGGAGGCAAGGCCAGCCTCAGCAACCTAGCAAGACCCTGCCTCAAAATAAATAAAAAGGACTGGGGGTGCAGCTCAGTGGTAGAGTGCCCCTGGGTTCAGTCCCCAGTATGGGGAAAGGAAGGGGAGTTAAAAGCAATTACATGATGAAATTTGGAAAACTTGAGAATTAGATTATGTCTGTAGCATTTGTGGACTATATGGGGTTTTCAGTGCTAGAGACCCATAATCTTAGGTAGGTTTCAAGATCTAATGAGTTGATGTGTAACTCATGAGGCCTTTATGACTAAGTGAGATGATACTGTCAGGCATGTTAAGTGATTTTGAAGGGGCCTGGCAGATCAGAGTGTGTCATTTTGTTTATTGCTTGACATTTGTAGCTCACTGTCTCAATTTTATTTTTCATTTTGACAGTCTGGGGATTGAGCCTGTGCTCTTGCTAAGCAAGTACTCTACCATTAAACTACATCTCTGGCCCTTACTGTCTGAATTTTTTTTTTTTTGGACTGGGAACTGAACTCAGGGGTGCTTAATCACTGAGTCACATCCCCAGCCCGTTTTATATTTTATTTTGAGACAAGGTCTCACTCAGTTGCTTAGGGCCTTGCCACGTTGCTGAGGCTGGCCTCGAATTTGGGATCCTCCTGCCTCAGCCTCCTGAGTTGCTGGGATTACAGGCGTACACTACCATGCCTGACTTTACTGTCCTGACTTTTGATGCACTCATATCTGCTGTAAAGTGATACTTGTGTTCCTGAGAAACCTCCCATTCTGCAAAATCATGCACTACATATAACAGTGCTGTGCAGAAAAAGTAGGATTAAGGCCAGATTACTTAATAAACCATGTAATTCGAGCACCAGCAAAAACAATGACAATCCACATAAAAATACTAGCAGGGTTAACTTTTCACTGCCATTTGTTCAGCATCATACCCAGATGATTCTAGGCCCTGTTTTATCGTGGGATAGGTAGTTTCTTGTGGGCAGTAGCTGCTTCTTCTGTATACTAACTTCTCTAGATTTAGAGCTCTGCTCATGGGTATAACCCCCACGAGCACTGGCAGCAACACTGGGTAGTGGGAGCACAGCAGGTAATATGCTCCTCAGCCAGCCACCCACTTCTTATACAGAAGGAAGGGCCTCCCATGAGATTACCAGCATTATTATCATCATCATCATCATCATCATTTGTAGTTGTAGATGGACAGCATGCCTTTATTTTATTTGTTTATTTTTATGTGGTACTAAGGATTTGAACCCAGTGCCTCACGCATGCTAGGCAAGCGCTCTGCTTAATGGGTGTTTTTTGTTGTTGTTATCATTATCTTTTTTTTTTTTTTTTTTTTTGCTAAGTCTAGTTAAGCACAGTGGCACACACCTGTGAAAAATCTTGCCCTTGATGGCTGGGTGGAATTACCTGTGAACCAAGGCTATGTTCCCTAAATTTTGCTGTTGCCATACCCATTTTGTTGGTCATGTGAAGGAACCATGTAACAGAGCATACATTGTAGCTTAACTGATGTGCTTTTGAATCAATGATGGTGTCAAGGAGCAGCTCTTGAAAATGCAGGTTCTGTTACTTTGGGAAATTCTAGTTTGAGATATATTCTAGTGTTTCAGGTTAAATGAAATTTGTTACTCTTCTCATGCTTTGTTGGTCTTTAGATACAATTAAGAAGTGAACAGAGGCTATTTTAATTCACTTTAAAATTTCTACTTCTGTAACTAGTCATTGGATGGAATGTGATAACATCTTAGTGCCTCATCAGCACTTGAACATGCATGCATATAGCAGAAGTGATTTTAAATTTTGGTTCATTTGAAATGGTGGTTATATTGAGGTTTTAAATTAAAATTAATTTGAGCATACAGTAAACAAAAAAGAGCAACAGTAGCCAGTTGTCAAGGAAAAGACTGATGGGTAGAATAAACAGACGACTTTCTGTAATATAAACAATATAAACAATCTGTTTTTATAATTTTTTCTTTTTCTTTGAAAGATGATTGGGAGAACTTCCAAATCAAGTAGAAGTGAAAAGGGAAAGACAGCAGATCTACATGTTTGTTAGTGATTATTACAGTTTGTTTTCTTAATAACTGTTATAACAAAATGTCAGTGGCTTAACCTGTAGAAATGCCTGGTCTACCGTGGGTGGTCCTGGCGCCTGGTGGCTGTGACATCCCTCTGGAACAGTGCCCTCAGCATCCAGCCGGAGAGACCATAGAGAGAAGGGTAACTACTTCTTCAACCTTCTAGCTTGATGATACACTGTTTCCACTCACATGCCACGGTCAGCAGCTAGCCAAGGTTCAAGAGTGGCTGGCGGGTGCAGTTCCTGCCTGGGCAATAACTTTACCCATGTAAGTGGGAGCATGCATTTGGTGGGCAGAGACCAAGAAAGAAAGAACTCTGTGCTTGGTACCAAGTACTCTCCAGGCTATGGGGGGCAAATATATTTATACATCCATGTATATATAATGTAAAATGTTGTTATATGTATCATATATAGTAAATAACATGTATGATGGATGATATACTGTGTATCATGTAACACATGTCATATGCTTTATGTATTGTGTATGTAAAAATGCTACTGGTTAAAGAGTATTAGAGGCAGTTGCCTTTTAACAGTTTTGTGTTCTGATTTCATTCAGTGGTCAGTAAATATTCTTGATAAAGAAATATTTTAGGATTTGGGGTAACATGAGACTTCTGTTTCATATTTCCTTTAAAAATGTAAAAATGGGGGCTGGGATTGTGGCTCAGTGGTAGAGTGCTCGCCTAGCATGGGCGGGACCCTGGTTCGATCCTCAGCACCACATAAAAATAAAGGCATTGTGTTGTGTCCATCTACACCTAAAAATAAGTATTAAAAAAAGATTTAAAAAAATGTAAAAATAATTTTTAATTTGAGGATCATATGAGGACAACAAAGTGCCCCTGATTTCATGGGCCTGGAAAAAGATCATTATTCAAATAAACTTTAAAACATAATAGCTAAGTTTAGTTATTTGAAGTGTGAGCCATTAAATTAAGATACAGTGATACAACTCTTCTAGAGTATTTTTTTAATTTTGTTTAATTTTTTTAGTGGTGCTGCTGTGGAACTCCTGAGCTTGTGCAAGCCAGGCAAACAGTTTGAGCTACACTTATAGCCCTGCAAGTAGAGTTCTAAATAATTTTTTTAAATATTTTTTTTAGTTATACATGGGCAAAATATCTTTGTTTATTGTTATGTGGTGCTGAGGAAAACAGTTTGAGCTACACTTATAGCCCTGCAAGTAGAGTTCTAAATAATTTTTTTAAATATTTTTTTTAGTTATACATGGGCAAAATATCTTTGTTTATTGTTATGTGGTGCTGAGGATCGAATCCAAAGTCTCACACGTGAGAGGCGAGTGCTTTACCGCTGAGCCACAACCCCAGCCCCTCTAAATAATTTTTTTAGATGAAATTTTATTGAGGGTGGGAATGGCCTTCTAGACTAAATAAAAAGTATCATGGCTCTGTCCCCAAGACTCATCAGTGTAATCCATTTGGTGTAGGCAGTGTTGGGTTGTGATTTGTGACTATAGCTAATGTCATTTGATAAAACTGTGTCACATATATGGTGATGGTGTTGGGTATTTTCCCTCAAGTTCCCTCAAGTGTTTTCCACCTCCAAAAGTGACTGTTTCTCATCTCTTAATTGTATAGATTACACAAATGTGCAAAATTTACCTAAATTTGGAAATTTTCACTAAAACTTTATAACTGAAACATGCTGGATTTTTTTACATTGTTGTGCTAATAGTCCTTGAGGGTGGATTAAAACCATCTAAAAATTCATAGGGCTGGGGTTGTGGCTCAGCGGTATAGCACTCACCTGGCATGTGCGGGGACCTGGGTTCGATCCTCAGCACCACAAATAAATAAATAAATAAATAGATAGATAGATAGATAAATAGATAGATAAATAAATAAATAAATGCATTGTGTCCAACTCCAAATAAAACATTTAAAAAATCTTCATAAAGGTGTTAAATGGTTAAATATGTCAAGCATAAAACAATTTAAAGTGTCTTCATCAAAACATGTTAATATGTTTTGTAAGTTCTTATAGAAATCCAGAAATACTTAAAAATGCAGACCTACCATTCTTGTGTGGACTTCATGTGTTTTGTTGTGCTAGTATCAAACGCAGGCCCCCTTTCCCCCCATGCTAGGCAAGTGCTCACCACTCAGCTATATCCCTAGCCCCTAATATGGATGATTTTAACAGCTGCTTTGAACCCAGTGCCTCACATGTGCCAGGCAAGTACTCTACCACTGAGCCACAACTCCAGCATTAACAGCTGCTTTGAAATAACTGTTATATTAATTCCAAGTATTAGTTAGATTACATTTTCTGGCATTCTTGGCTTTTAAAAATTAGGTTACTACTACATGAAAATAGTAAGAATATGTATTTAGAGGCTATTTAATAATTAGCTGATTACATAGTCCTACCAGTTGAGAATGTGCTGGGGTCTAGGTGAGGATTTTGTTTCTTAAGAAGTCGAAATCTGGGGGCTGGGTTGTGGCTCAGTGGTAGAGCGCTCGCTTAGCAGGTGCGAGGGCCTGGGTTCGATCCTCAGCACCACATAAAAATAAATAAATAAAACAAAGATATTGTGTCCAACTACAACTAAAAAAAATACATATTTAAAAAAAGAAGTCAAAAATCTTTGTCCTATGTGGCTAATAAATTAGACCTTCTTATACCATGGTACTTGAGAGATTTAACTGAAAATTATAATAAGAATAAAAACTATATGCCGAAACCTTTAGAACAGACTCTGCATGGTGGTACAGGTCAAATATATGCTATGTGTGAGGTAATTTGAGGTCTAGTTGACCTTTATTAATATAGTTTTAATACTTTCCTCTATACCAGCTTATGTGATGCTGGCTTAGTCTTTCCCTCATATCATTCCATCTGTGGTAGCTAGACCACAAACAAAATTGGTTATGAACACATTCCCATGGCCAACGATTTAGCTGAAGGCATGGTTCTTCTGTGTGTTAGTCTAGACTTCCCTGGTAACCATTGTGTTACCTAAAAATATTTAAGGGTTGATCACTTCCACAACAGTGTGACCGTTGTCAGGTAAAATTAGTTCTAGTGATAATGCCCCCAGTGATGCCCATAAAGGCAAGTTTACAAAAAAACAAGACCAGTTTCACTAACTCTGCCAACACCCCAGTGAAAAACGTGTGGTATTTTAGTCAGAAGAATGCTCTTCCAAATTCCCTCTTTACTTCCCACCCAGTAACTAAGGCTTAGGTCCCAGGGAACATGGTTTTCCCTCCTGGACCCCAGTCCCTATCTCAGGCCAGCCCACGTGGGTGAGTTATCTAACCTGGCTGCTCCTCATTCCTCAGTGTGCTCCTGTGTAAGATGACATTTACTTTACATATGATCAGGGATAGCTTTATATGGAAGAACATGCTACTGCCCCATGGGCTGTTTTGAGAACTAAGTTAAAACATGTAAAGCCTCAGAGTAGGCTTGATGCATCTAGTAAGTGCTCACTAATTTGTTAGACATCAGCTGTCTTCTCCATTTGGCCCATAGTATTGAAAATTGGACCCAGACTTCTAACCCTGTATTTCACTATTTCATTTTAGCTCTGGCATTCATGATACTTTGGTATTACAGTGTTCCCTCAACAAAAGCCCTGTACTATCTTTTTCTATACTTTTGCAAATCTGATTTCATCACCTAGTTCTCAACCAGCAATGATTTTGCCTCTCCCTCACCTCCAGCATGTATGGCAGTATTGAGAGACTTTGTGGTTGCCACAGCTGGAGGGGTGTAATTAGCATCCAGTGGGAACAGGCTTAGGATGCTACTAAACATCTGCAGTACCCAGGACAGCCCTGGACCACAAAGAGTTACCTGCTCCAAACACCCCTAGTGCCAAGGTTAGGAAATCCTGACCTAGACAGCACTTTTCATTGTTCTTTGTTTAAATTCCAATCATTCTTTTTTTTTTAAAGAGAGAGAGAGAGAGAGAGAGAGAGAGAGAGAGAATTTTTTTAATATTTATTTTTTAGTTCTCGGCGGACACAACATCTTTGTATGTGGTGCTGAGGATCGAACCTGGGCCGCATGCATGCCAGGCAAGCGCGCTACCACTTGAGCCACATCCCCAGCCCTCCAATCATTCTTTTTTTTTTTTTTAATTATGGCATCCACTGATTTTATTTTTTATTATTATTTTTTTTAATATTTATTTTTTAGTTCTCGGCGGACACAACATCTTTGTATGTGGTGCTGAGGATCGAACCCGGGCCGCACACATGCCAGGCGAGCGCGCTACCGCTTGAGCCACATCCCCAGCCCCCCTCCAATCATTCTTTATCTCCTCTTTTAACTATTTTTTTCTATAAAATCTGGTCCTAGCTTTTTCCAGATAATCACTTTTTTTTTTTTTGATACCAGGTATTGTACCCAGGGGTGCTTAGCCACTGAGCCAAATGAGACAGGGTCTTGCTAAGTTGCTGAGGGTGGCTTTGAACTTGAAATCTTCCTGCCTTAGCCTCTTGAGCTGCTGGGATTATAGACGTGTACCACCAGATTATAGACATGTACCACCATGCCCAGCCAGATAATCACTTTTGACTTAGAACTTCCCCAAGCAAAATACTTTTGATACTTGGTATTTTATTTATTTTTATCTTATTCATAATGTTTTTTTCTCTTGCTGAACTCCCTTAAGGTTAGGCTCTATTTCTGATACATCTTTATTTCCTGCCAAGTTATTTGTATATAGTAGGGTTCATTATCTGTTGGAATGAATGAATGAACATATGTGGCATTTTAGCATCACATAGTGTTGGCATAGGGCAGCTAAGCCAGGGAATGGATAGATGATGAATGTGAGGAGCGAAGGGGAGGCCCTGGCAGAGGAAACCTGGGTTGACTTAGAGTGGAAGGTGGGAATTGAAAACCCCCAGGGTTTTGTGGAAGGAGAAAACAGCCATGACCCGCAAATGGAAGTATAAGTACACATGTATGTGCACGTGCACACACACACACACTGGGAAAGCTCTGGATCTGATGGTACCTTGAGAATGGGCTTAATTTATACCAAGTACTCTGAAGTAACACAGCCAGTCTGGGGGGTTTACTTGTGACCCTTTTCTCTGGTCTGTTTGGCTCAGATGGTGGTTTTAATCTCTTGCCATTGAAATTTAAGTGAACTGAATATATGTAGAAGTTCATTTTAATCTGTTTTCTATGAATGTTGTTGAAGTCCAGTATTACTCAATAGAAAATAGTAAGTTAATCAGTTATTTCCATTTTATGAAGGGATATTTGTCAGTGTGAACACCATCTATCCATCTCAGAGTGGATTTTCTTGAGGGAGGTGCTTACACCTGCAGGACCTCAGTATTGAACTTTGTTCTTGTCACTTCCTCTGTGTTTGTGTCCAAATTTCCTTTTTCTTATAAGGAAACTAGTCATATTGGATTAAGGGCCCAGTCTGTTTCATTATGGCCTCATCTTAATTTACTATGTCTGCAATCCAAATGTGTCCCTAAGGTCCTGTTCTGAGGGATTGGGTTGGGGTGGTTAGGATTTCCACATGTCTTTTTGGGAGACACAATTCAGCCTGTAATACCCATGTTCTTTTCTTTAGCATCCCAGTTTGTGGAACTTATATAGTTGACTGAGGGTCGGTCCAACTAAAATACCAAGGCAGCTTGTTTTCTTGAAACTTTGGTGTAAATGAACCTTCAAATAAGGAAAATGTTTATGGACGTGTAGTGTATCCCTGGTTATGAAAGAGGCACATCAACCGCTTCTTGTGGGATAAGCGGGGAGGAGAGTCTGTAGCCTGATGGTGGTGTGTATGGTTACACAACTGCCACGCCTGGCTGTGTATTGTAAGGGTTGGAACATGTGGGGCTTCATTATGCATTGCTTTAACTCTGAAGATCATGTGCCTTCTGTTTCCTTAGTGCCATAGGTTTTGGAACAGGTTTTCCTATCTTTAGAATGGGACCTCTGCCTCCTTGGCAGGATTGTTGCAGTTTGGACAAAACAACAGGCCTCATGTGTACATGGCATCTGTGTGTGTTGGCTCTGTGGGAGTTGCCTGCCTCCCCTGTCTCCTCTGCATTGGTCACACTGGAAGTGGCTGTCAGCAGAGCAGCTGGACTCCACTGCTCTTCCAGCAGGAACATCTTGCTGCCAGGGGTGCCAGACTCTGCCCAGCACTCAACTACTTAAAAATAGTCACCAGGCAGAAGGCCAGAGGAGGTCTCTTGCTGGGATCTGCAGGCTGCATGGGGCTTTCTTTCAGAAAGGTCCTCCAGCTTTGCGAGGATGTCCTCATCACTGGGTCTTGCCAGCCCTGTGGTGTAGTGCTGGGCTCAGGGCAGGGGTGTGGCTGGCAGCCAACGTTTTGCCTTCCTGCCCACGGTGTTGAGAAGTACTTAGATGTAGTAGTGGAGAGGCTGGGGGGCAGTATCTTAATGTTTAGGAAAGTAATTTGATATAAAATCTGACTTAATATAATTTTTATAAAGCATATAAATTTCGAAAATAAAGGGATAGTTTAATTAAAAAAAAAGTTTACCAGTATATTTGAAACCATTCTTTCTCCTTCCAAGTGTCATGCTTAAGTTTTCTCTTGGGAACTTTTATTCTTGACTTAGTTTAATACAACAGATCTTTATCATATATTTCATGAGACAGGCCACTGATTCTGCAACTTAGAAATGATAATACACATTTTCCTAATCTTAAAATGACTTTAAGGATCAAAACGAAGTGTTTAGACATACATTAATCATTTGGGTTAGATAATGTTCTAGGTTTATTTCAATTGGGAGATACTTCAATTTTTTTGAAATTGGATAATTTTATAAATGTGCTTTAAAGATGCCAAGTGGAGGGCAATGATAATGGTGTCAGTTTTGGAACATTCAGTACAGAAATTGAGAACCTTGTAAAATAAATTTTACAAGGTCTTTTGTTGACATTCGTAGAATGTCAAACAGAATCTCCTTCTTAGGAGTCAGAGATTGATATTAATTTGTCAGGCTTTAAATGCAAATCAATTTCCCCCTCCTTTCTTTCTTTCTTTTTCTTTTTCTTTTTTTTTTCTTTTTTGAGAAGGACAAGGTGGCAAACCTATATTCTTGCCCTTGTACATTTACACTGTATTATTAAAAAAAGATAGCTCTTGGGAAGTGCTGTCTGCTTTTGACAGACAGCTGGACCATGTGTTCTGGAAGGTTTGATGATCACTGGGTCTGGTAGGAGAAGGAAGAGTAGTACATGGGAATGAAAAATGAGATGAGAGAGAGAACCAAGTGTGTAGATAATGAGAAGTTTAAAAAAATTTAAGTGGTTACCATTGGAGGACTGGATGTTGTGAACAAATCTTTGTTATCTTTTTTCCTGTTGTAGAGGTAAGAGGAAGTTCTAAATAACTTTGGAACTTGGGTTAAATATTGTTATTTAGCCGGTGAACCTGGGACCTGAGGGAAGGTGAGCGTGTCCTTTTGCTGTCCTTTCTCCTTTGCTTCACTGGATAATGTGGAATGAGATCATGAGGAGACTCTCACTGTACTTGCTTGAGACTTCAGGTGAGAGCTGGCAGTGGAAGAGCCAGCCCTCAGGTCAGGGTCTCTGCCCTATAGAGCATGTGACCTCTGAGCAGATTAACAGGCAACCAGAGGAAGGCACTTTGTGTTCTTTGCAACAGTCACAGCCACTTTGTTCCTTGCCTCAAAGGAAAGAACAGAATGCTTAATTATAATAATCCTCTAATAATTACAATATTTTGCATTCATTTTCTTTTAAAAATCTATTTGAGTAACTACTAGCCTTCAAAAGATGTTGGAAAATAGTATTTAGGCAGCAGCTGGCAGCTCCCAGTGCTGAGCCTGGGTAGTGCTTCTCTCGTAGAAGATTTCATTAGTTGGACATACACTTTGATTTCCTTATTGCTGTGCAAGTCTACTCTCTGGAGCAGCTGCTTTGGAAAGGGATGTATGATAAACATTTTTATACTTGTTTTGAATATGTGGGTTTTGTTGGAGTGCCGCTTGCCATCTGGAGGAGACCGTAGTGAGCGCTTACTCCTAGAGAGGAACTGTTGCAGTCTCCATGTGTATTCCTCATGCAGTTGAGGTCCCCTCTTCATTCTTCATTCACGGAAGGGCGTAATCAACAGCTGTAGACATTTTGCTTTGTCACAGCGTTAGTTAGCAAGCTATACGGAACATAGAATATAGAAGTCTACTCCCAGTCAGTGGTAGTTTTTATTTTTAAAGTCAGAATTTTTCATAGTTTTTATTGAAACTTAGTATTTCTTAGACAAAGGAAATATATGGTGAAGTCAAATGAAAATACTGATATGTGTAGAATAAAATGTGAACGTGCCCTCTTACTTGCACAGAGCACCTGAGGGTGACTGACATCAGCAGTATAGGGCCAGGTTCATTCTCTCTCTCTCTTTTTTTTTTTTGGTCTTGTATCCCATCCGATAGCTTACTTGCTGATGATGTTGGAGTGAAATCCTTTGTTCTGGTGACTGTTGGTTGTGTACATAATATTCTCCTGAGGCAGCAGTGGTGTTAAAGAACTAGTGGAGGTAGGTTGAGTAGAAGCACATTCTGCTTTCAGGAGACGGCTGTCCAGGAAGGCTGATTGGAATAACAGCAGCCAACTTGAGGATCTCCGGTATACGGATGTGACTTGTTGAATTTATGCAACTGGGAGGGTATTATTGCCGCCACTTCACAGATTGGAAATCGAAGCACAGAAGTTAGCATCTTGCCCAACATTGTGCAGCTTAGTAAGAAATGCTAGTTGGGCTATAGAATTGTGTTCATACTTTATTTGCCAACACAACTCTGTTCTCTGAAATGTACATTTTACCTTTTGGTTCCCAAGTCAGGTAAATAGAAATTATTGATATGTTAATGACTTAAATAAAAGGTAAGAGACTTTATATGACTGATTCAGTACAAACGACTTGAAATGGCTCCAGTGTTGCCATACTGCTCGCAGGATTTGTCCCCCTTTGAGTTTTGCTTTGTTAAAGTAAATGTTTTCCTGTGAATCTTCTGTAGTGTTGTATTCTTGCTGTCTTTCTTGGGGGCCATCATACTTTCTGGTGTTTGTTCCTGTTAAGTGGGCAAACGCATATGGAGATAACCATGGAGCAAAAGGAGAAGAAAAACTTTGGAATTTAAAATTGGTTTATGTAGAAGCTTTCTCAGTTGTTTGAAAAAGGAAAAAATGTCGGGTGTGGAGCACATGCACCTGATTAAAGCACCAGCAAAACTCTTCATGGCAGTTTTTGTTGCACGGTATCTTCTGTGCAGATTGCTTGTGTGGTTGACCACACTGTAACAGATCCTTTATGAACCCTACCCTGTCCCCCTACCTGACCAGGTAGGTAGCGCTTATGAAAATTAGACTTCAGGAACTCAATAATAATGTGTTACAAATTATTTTCTCAATTTTTTTTCATATTTCTTTTTTTAAATATTTATTTTTTAGTTGTAGGTGGACACAAAACCTTTATTTTTATGTGGTGCCGATGATCCAACCCAGTGCCTCGCGCATGCTAGGTGAGCGCTGTACCACTGAGCCACAACCTCAGCCCCTCTTTTTCATATTTCTAAATTAGAAATTTCTAAACATATTTGGATTCAAGAATTCAGGATTGCTAATCTACATTCTTATGTTGAGTGATAGACTAAAGTATCATTTTTATTTATAGTAGCAAAGGTTAACATACAGTGTTACTATGTAAAAGATTTACGTCCAAGAATAAATTTAACCATGATTTAAATTTCAGACATTGTAAAGACTTAAAGAATACCCTTTGTTCCTTTCCCTACCCTTGGGAACCACTAATTTCTAGCCTGTCTTCTGTAGAGCTGCCTGTTGTGGACATTTATATAAACAAAACATATTTCTCTTAGTTTTGTTGGATAGGCAAGCAAAGAATGAGTTGCTGGCAGGTTTGTGGCTGCTGAGGGCCTACTTTCTAGTTCATAGACAGGTACCTTATTATTCTGTTTTCACATGGGACAAGCTAGTTCCCTTGGGCCTCTTTTATAAGGGCACTAATCCCATTTGTGAGTGCTCTACCCACATAACCTAATGACATCCCCAAATCCCATCTTGTAATACCATCATCACCTTGAGGATCAGGTTTCAGTTTAGGAATTTGGGCTTAAAACACATTCAGATTGTAGTAAGGGACTCATGGTCTTTATGAATTTATTTTAATTTTAATTTTTTTTTGAGATGCTAGGGATTGAACCCAGGGCCTTGTACATGTTAGGTAAGCATTGTATTGCTGAGCTATATCCTCAGTCCAGTTTTATTTTAAGACAGGGTCTTACTAAGTTGCTCAGGCTGACCTTGAACTTGTGGTCCTTCTAATTCAGCCTCCGGAAGTTGCTGGGATTACAGGTGTGTGCCATTGTGCACTGCTTTTGATAACATCTTTGTGGTTTTGAAGTTTTCTTCCTTGTAAAAATACATTTCTGAACTGACCCATTACAGTAATAAATCTGGCTTGATTTATATACAACTTTATAGCTAGTTATTTACTGGCAAAAGAGAAGTACAGCTAAAAATTAGTGGATAGTACCTGTTTTAATTTGTTTGCAAATATGGAAAGTTAGAGTCATTTGGCAGAACCTTGAACAGTGACAACTGCACATAACTTTTTCAGAATTATTGCCCTCATACCGTAAGATAGTATAAGACAGTATATTCAGGAGAAGACAAATTCTAGCTCTGCATGAGCTAGAAATGACCATGCTATGATTTCAATGTCCTCTCCAAAACTCAAATTGGAATTTAATTGCCACTGTGATGGTATTTCGAGGTAAGACCTTTAAGAGGTAACTAGATCATGGGGTTTTACTTCCTGAATGGATTAATGTCATTTCGAGTGGGCTCATTATAAATATGACTTCCTGTTATTCTTGTGGTTTCTGTCTTGCATGTGTGTTTTCTTGCTTCTGCTTTCCACCATGTCGTGTTGCCGCAAGAACGCCCTTTTCATATACTGGTGCCATGCTCTTGGACTTCCATCCTTCAGAACCGTGAGCCAAATAAACTTTGATTTTTTTTAACTCTCTTAGTATCAAGTATTCTGTTATAGCAACAAAAACTGGAGGAAGAGAGACTATCTGAATAAGAGTTTGAGGGCCTTAGTTCTACGTGCCTTTTGTTGTTTCTTGGCTACTTTGTCCTTGATGGATCAGACAGGATTGAGATTGGCTGCTAATTTTTAGGAGTATAACCTAAGAGTTAGTGTATTCTGTTTATTCTGAAATCTGAGTTGGCAAAAAACCAAAAATACTTGATAGTAAACTATGATTTCTACTGATTGAAGCTCAGGATGCTGTTGCTCAAGAGTGCATTGCTGCCTTTCCAGCAACCTCATTGCCCCCAGTTTGTTTGTCTCTGTGTAAACCTGTAAACCAGAAACATAACTTTGGTCAAAATTCTCATAGAACCTTGGAAGTTAGTGGACCTGCACTCTTGCTTAAAGTAGTTATAGGCAAGGGAAAGGTTGGATTACTCAGTATTGACGTGTGGCTCTAGAGGATTTTCTTGGATTCAAGGAGTATCTGAACCTTGTTGGTACCTCCTGTTCTTTGGTGCACTCATGCATACATTATCTGCCTTGAACTTCCTATTAGGGAGGTGAAGTGGGAAGGTAGGTGGCTTCTCCTATTAGTAAACAAAGCTTCAGTGCCTTGTTACTTAAGCAGGTGGTGGTGTTGGTCTAGGGAACAGGACACAGGTGTCCAAGGCTGGTGTTTCACGTCTTGACAAGTGAATACTGAGGAACAGTTATGTGTTTATTTACAGAAGAACAGTGTAGTGAGAAATTTGCAGATGGAAAAAGAAAAGTGGGATTCTAAGAATCAAGGCACCTCATCGTTATGACATCGATGTTTGTGTGTGTGTGTTTAGGTCTGTAAGTGTATGTTCCTATGTATTTACTATATTTTGGCCATATGCCTTTTAAAACAGTTACTTAAAACAAGAACCTCTTAAATGGTCATTTCATTTTTTCCCTTTTTCCCTTCATATCTTTCATTTTCCCCACAGGAATCCATCAAGGAGAAGACTGAGAATAGTGTGAATGTAGAGGCAGTTACATGGAGGGGAAAGGGCTAACGACAGCATGGAGTGAGTGCTGGGAAAGAGCCTGGACCCCAGGGGTGGAGAAAAAGAGAAGGTCTAGTGAGTACCCAGAGTAATTGACCTCATTCCTAGCATGGCTGCTGTGACACTCAGTTGCAGAGTTTGATACTGCAAAGGATCAGAGAGCTGTGGGCTCTGCTTGAGGCACTTTCAAACCTCACTGCTGCACCAGAATTGAAGCTGATGCCTGGGGGATGATTTGACTTTCTGCTCCTGAATAGACAGACCCAGTAGGGAAGCAGATAGGAAGGAAGCAGTGCTGACCTGGCCTTGTTTGTCCTTCTTTACTGCAGATAGGGGGACTGTAGCCATGACATCAACTTATTTTCACCTTGTTATTCTGAATCCCATGCGTGTAATTTACCAAGATAGTGGGGCTGAGAATTGGTTGTCGTTTGATGTCTGTTTTTTTTTGTTTTTGTTTTGGTACCAGGGATTCAACCCAGGGGTGCTTCACTACTAAGGCACACTCAGCCCTTTTTATTTTCTGTTTTGATACAGGGTCTTGTTAAGTTGTTTACAACGTCACTAAGTTGTTGAGGCTGCCTCCCAAGCTTCTGAGATTATAGGTGTGTGCCACCATGTCTGGCTTGATGTCTCTTTATGTACATTTTTGTCTTGCTTGCACTTTCAGCAAATGCTGGGGCAAGGACTACAGAGATTTAGTACAAATTCCAGTTTAGCTGCCTCTAAGTGAAAGATAAAAAACAAACAAACAAAACCCAATAATAGAAAAATCAGGATTTTCCCCCTTCCATAGTTGATCATGTCATTCATTGTACTTTAGATGGTGATATTGGTGAACCTAAGTCACCATTTGGGAAAGTAAGGCCACTCTGTGGGTACACTCTTAAGATGCCTCTTCTCTTTTCATTAATGTCATACAGCCTACACAGGTGAAGCAACTTTTCCTCCTTCCTAAACCATCTGATCTTCCTTTTCATCCAGTGCAGGAAGCATACCCTTAAGTTTCTGGAGTGTGTTGTTTCTGCTTGAATGTATAGACCATTTTGAAGACAGCTCCTTACATTGGTATTATTCCTACCTTAAATCTTCTTTTCATAGCTTTATCTGGAGCAACCAGAATCTAATCCTTTTGCAGTTGTCCAGCCTTTAATTATTTGAGGACAGTTAGGATGACTTCTTCTAAGCCTTATTTTCTCAGTCTACACACATTTCAGGCTTCCCCATGTTATTCTCTCCCATGTTTCATGTACTCTGCATGAATATGAATGTGGACATTAGTGAATGTCCAAATTAAATAGAATATCCTGTTAAAATATCATTTGTGGGGCTGAGGTTGTAGAGCGCTTGCCTAGTATGTGTGAGACACTGGGTTCGATCCTCTCTACCACATTCAAATAAATACAGGCACATGTCCATCTGCAACTAAAGGAAAAAAAAATTTTTAAAAAAATATCATGTGTGATGTTTTTAGCAGGAAAACCAGAGAAACCCTATTCAGCTAGCTTAAACAATAAGGTATTTACTTTTTTTTACTTTAGATATACATGTTTTTTTCATATTTGAAAATTCCTGAAATTGAGACAGGTGGTATGTTTAAGTGAATGGCACATCACTTAGATTGGCAGCATCTCTCCCCTTGATGATTCATAGAATAATGATGCATTTTACATTGATGAATCTTATATTTGATGAAGTGTGGTATTATCTCAAGTCTCGTGAGACTCTTAGGTAACGGAGGTCCATGATTACTTATTTTACTAGCTTGGTTAGGTGAGGACCCAGAATGGCAGATGTGCATTTGCCTTGTCCTTGTGGGGATATGAGATGGTTGCTGCAGTTCTTAGCATCAAATCACCAGTTCTCATCATTGGAAAGCCAGGATTAAGATTCCCTCTTTGTTTTTTTTTTTTTAATTGGTTGTTCAAAACATTACTCTTTGTATTCACGTGTAAGAGTAAACAGAATGTCCAAAGGTTGCACCTCCCTGCTTAGTGACTTCTAAACCAGTTGTTGATAAGCTGTGGAGTCCTCATTGCTAGTTCAGTTATTTTCTTTCTTTTTTTAAAATGTTTATTTTTTTTTTTAGTTTTTTAAAAATGTTTATTTAAAAAATGTTTATTTTAGTTTTAGGTGGACATAATATCTTTATTTTATTTTTATGTGGTGCTGAGGATCGAACCCAGTGTCTCACGCATGCCAGGTGAGCACACTACCACTTGAGCCACATCCTGAGCCCCAGTTCAGTGGTTTTCTAACTTGTGTGTACCAGACTGACCTGGAGAAGTTGTTAAAGCTTGGGCTTTACCCCGTGTTTATGCACTGGGGGTTGAGGGTGTGCATTTTGCATAAGTTCTTGGAGGATACTAACGTGCTGGCTTCAAGGTATGGAGATGGGCCCTGGGTCAACTGATAGGCAAGCAAAATTAGGGTGTGGTGGGCCGTTGTCTATTTTATTGCAGTCTTTAGATCAGTGTTCCTCCTAGATGTTTTATACATTGAAGGGTAGTTATTACCCATGGGTTGTATAGGATGTGTTATTAGCAGTAAACTAAGTTTTGAGAATGACTTACTTAAATCCTATGTAGTAGATGAAGTAGATTGAAGATAATGTTTACTATTCCAATGACATGCTTTCTTGAGGGGGAGAAAAAAACCGTGGTTAGTCTCTGAGGGCCCAGAGAATTGAGTACATGTGTGGTTTTACATAGTGCACATTAGTAATAACTGGCATGTATTAACTCATTTAAATGTCAGATCCACAAGTCTGGTACTGTTAATATCCATACTTCATGAAGAGGGAAACCAAGGCCCAAAGAAGCTAACTAATTTGCTTGGCACTATGCAGCTAATAAGTTGTGTATGTGGGTTTCACAGTTGTGTAGTTTGGCCTCATGACCCATATTTTTTTTAATCAAGTGCCCTGCTGGAAGGGGGAAGCCTAAAAAGGTTTGCTTTATTCTTTTGGCTGGTGTGCTGTAGGGTGGGATTAGTGTTCTGGAACGTATATCCTCCCTCCCTCATTCATCCGTACCTATGGTTGTGCGTTGGTATATATGAACCTAAGTGTAGAACTTACTGTTAGCTGTGTCTGTGTTGGGTTTTTGTCATCTCTGCATTTTTATAAGCCTGTTTCCCCTGTCTTTGTACACATGCCAGGGACAAATAAAATTGTATAAATAGAATTCAGCACAGAGATCCATGCTTAAACATTAATTCTTTTTGTTGTTGAAGTTTATGGTGTGGAGGTGAATTTTCTTCAGGAGAGGTTGTGTTGGTCAGGGTCTTAATGGAAGTAGCAAGTTAAATATAGAAGTTTTTGGTTGCTCCAAAATTTGGGGGACATCAAAAGCAACTTAAGGTCAGGCTTTTAGACATGGCACCCAACTAGATTGTAAAGTTGGGCTGCTCATTTCTTGCATTTCTCTGCTTCATTTTTCTAGCAGTAGTGTCCTGAGTGCCTTGCTATGTTCTCTTACTCAGAGTCTTGTGGTGCTGATCCCGTCTGCACATTTAGTCCTCCTATTTCCTAGGCTAATGCTTCTCATCTTACAGGCCTCATTCTAAACTTTACTTTTACAGTTTTACCAGTCTCTCCATGGTGACATTAGAGGCTCTTGCTCTCTGCCTCCATTGCACCCTGTTCTGTCATGGTACCAGCAGTTGGTCAACATGTGTTGTCTGTTCTTCCCCTCTTTTGTTTCCTGGTGCTTTGCGCATATGAGCTTGGATGGTTTAGATTTGAAAAGTCAAAAATTTCCTATTGAAGTCTTTGTTATCATGAAATAAATGCTAATCATTAACTTCTAAGTTTAATTATAATTTTTGTTACATAATGGAGTTTTGCTTTGGTTTGAGTATAATACCCTTTATAACATATTCATGTGACTTAGTACTACTGGTCTGTTTGCTAATAATTCTTTGAAGTTTGGAAACAGAAAATCTAAGAGTTTTTGTAACTAAATAAAGAGAGACTCTTAAATCTTTTATTTTTGAAAAGTTTTAGGTCTACAGAAAAGTCATAAAGAGGGCACAGAGTTTCTGTGTACACTTTGCCCAGTTTCCTCTTAACATCTTCTGTTATCATGATATGTTTGTTCAGTCTAAGAAACCAGCATTGCTGCATTACCATTAATCTCAAGACTTTGTCTCTTCTTGCTCCCAAATTAAGTATTTTGATTTACTACTGTGCAGTCACTTTGTAGTATGTTGATGACAGTTTAATAGACACTTAATGGGTGTCTACTGTGTGCCCTATAGTGTGTTTGATTGTGGGGCAGTGATTTGTAACTTGTTCTGGGCCATTTCCTTCTTTGGGGAACTAACTGCTGTAGACTTTTTTCCTCCAGCAGTATTGAGACATACACAATTTTGCACCCAGTTTCAGGGGCTTTCATATCTTTTACATTTTTATAACTTAAATTAAAACAGTGTCTGTCCTCCATAAATTCAGCTCAAAGAGACAGGCAGGTAAGGAAATAGAATGTGATGGGTTGGATCCCCTCAGGGAACTGCGTAAAGTTCCAGGGGAGCCCAATGAAGAGAATAGTTAATTTTATTTCAGTTGTGAGGATAGGGACAACAGCAGAGGGGAGATGTCACTGGAGTTTGGCCTTGAATGAAAGGTTATTAAATCAACAGAAGATTGGAGAACATTCTAAGTAGAGGGAACAAAACTAACAAAAACCTATGCAGAAATACACAGCGTAGTTTGTAATTGGTGGAGATTCTGAGCTCCTCACAGTAAAAAGTGAGGTGGGGGATGGGCTAGATAGAAAATTGGAGAGGAGGGAGAATGCTTGGAATGGAAGACTTGGACAAGTTTGTCATTTCATAAATTTTTAGATGTTTAAATAAATGACTAATAATTTTGTACATAAATCATTTCCATCTTTAGTTTTATGATTTGATAAATTCCTATTTGCATGAGTTGAGTAGGTGGTAAAGAAAAGTCTTCCATTGTGAAGAAGTTTGAGTATGAAGAGGTTTGGGGAGTAAGGGAGCTGGAAGCCATGGAGATCCTGAACTGTTGGAAGAGACTTGGGTGTCTCTTAATGAAAATAAGGCTGCCATGGAGAAGGAAAGCTGGGTGATTAGGGGAAGGTAGAAGGGTTGATCTACCAGAGCAGGTAGGTCTTCCTCTGTGCATCAAGAGAGAGTGAGGAAGGAATGCAGTTTGCACCTGATTGTTGGTGTGTGTGGTTTGTGATGATCCCTCATACTTACATAAGCCCTGAAGATTACCATATAGGAAGTTCTGCTGTGGCAGAAACTCCCTTTTTCACTATACTCACTTAATTCTTTCTATTGATATATATTAGGCACTTTGCTAAGTTCTGGTGGTAGAAGTAGTAGAAAGTCCATGATCTTGATGAAGGTAGTGAAGGATATAGAACAAATAAACAAAAGGATGAAAGATGTTTGTAATGAAAAACCCTGCAGTTCTTTCCCATGCTTCGAGCAGCAGGCCTTGGCCAGAGCAGTCACCTCCATCTGCATGCTTCCCTCAGAATGCTGGGGACTTTGCTGTGCTCTGTGCAAGCCATCTTATCCTAAATAGTTTTCTTATTTAGAAATCAACTCAACTTTCTGTACTTCGTAACCCCTTACTTGACAGTTTTCTTAATTTTAACTGTGTCCTATTAAAAGGACTAATTTTTACATTGACCTGTTTTCTTTCAACTTAGACCATAGTGTTTACCACTAATTTGTAACCTGATAGGTACTATTTATAAAGGAATTGAACCTCTATGAGGAAAGTTTTTCCTACTTTAAAATTTAGCACATTCAAACATAGGTTTGACCCCTTGCTTAACAAAAGAAAGCTTTTGGTCTTGGTTGTAAAGCCCTTTGGGCATGATATTAATTGACTTTGAAAATTAATTTGAAATGAAACTTCATTGGGCAGTCATTATTTCTGCACTTAGATTCTTTCTTTGCTAAATCCTTAGTGAAGACATATTCTCTTACTCAAAATACTTTAACAAAACAACAAAAACCCCTATACACTAAAGTTGTATTGTTGAAAAACTGTCTAGTATTCGAATTATAAATAAACAACTCTCACTTTAAAGAAATATTTCCTTTTGTGGTTTTTTTTTTTTTTTGTAAAGCGGTATTAACAGAATTACATAATTGGTAGTAATAATAGACTTTGAAACCTTCAGAGTGAGTACATGTTATTTTTCTTGATTCATTCATTCAACACATCTGTGCAGAGCACTGTAATACAGCAGTAAGAAGCACAGCTGAACTGTTGGAAGAGACTGAAAAGTGCAGTGGCACAAGCCTGTAATCCCAGAGGCTTGGGAGGCTGAGGCAGGAGGATCACGAGTTCAAAGCTAGCATCAGCAAAAGCGAGGCGCTAAGCAACTCAGACCCTGTCTCTAAGTAAAATGCAAAATAGGGCTGAGGATGTGGCTCAGTGGTTGAGTGCCCCAGAGTTCAATCCCCAGTACCAAAAAACAAAACAAACAAACAAATAAACAACACACACAGAGAGAAAGACACTCTCCTGTTCAAGTATCTAGCCTAGTGGAGAAGGTGCTAGGCAAGAGTGATCAGTGCTGAAAGGTTGGTGTCAGAAGTGAAGGGGTGTGGGGGTGTCCTCCTTTGTGGGAACCATCAGCAAGAAACTCTCTGGTAAGATGAGGTCTGTAGTCTGAGGGATGAGTACAATCTGGATAATAGAGAGGCCAAGGGGAGGCAGGGCAGGGAGTCTCAGAGGTTTGACAGAAGCCCTTCTTGATAAAAGATCAGAATTGCATTTTGAGTAAGATCACTCTGACTGTAGTGGTGTGGGGTGGAAAATAGGTAGGTGGGCCCCCAGTTTGAGCAACAGCAGGACGGTTGGTGAGTTTCTGCAGTAGTCCCTGCTTAGTGAGGATGCTGTTAAAGTCCATCCCGAGAGACGGCTGCAGTGGCCCAGGGGAAACCGTGTCTATATGCAGTAGTCTATGCTCTTTTAAAGAGGTGTAGAACTTTATTTGTGTGTATCTAGTTCTTGACTCCCATTTAGGATATTCCATTAAGGTTCCTTATCTTAAGGATAATGCAGAACTATCATGAAAGCTTCATTAAATTATTTTCTCTTGGGAGGGTGTCCTTTATTTTATAAAATTAGATTTTTAAGTATTCAGATTATAAAGTCTTTGGTCATACTGAATCAAGAACAGATTTTTCCTTTTGGTTTTAAACATATCAGATTATCACTTGAATACACAACTGTTAATTAACTAGTAAGGCAGAGAATTCAATCTGCCCAAATGTTAAATAGTGCCATTTAAAAATTGGAAGCCTGAAGCAAGACAGTAAGGCTATGGTGACTGTAACCAAGCCAAGTGGAATCTTTTTGAGTAATAAAATAAGCTGTAAAATGAGCACAGTTCCGGGGAGTAATAGTGTCAAGACTGGTCAAAGCAGGTGCTAGTGGCTGGGGCTTCAGGATGAAATGTTGGTCCTGGCCATGTGATTGCTGCTTGTATTCAACCCTGATGCAGCTCAGCTAAACACAAGATGGGATTGCTAGGGGCTGGGGATGTGGCTCAAGCGGTAGCGCGCTCGCCTGGCATGCGTGCGGCCCGGGTTCGATCCTCAGCACCACATACCAACAAAGATGTTGTGTCTGCCGAGAACTAAAAAATAAATATTAAAAATTCTCTCTCTCTCTCTCCTCTCTCCTCTCTCACTCTCTCTTTAAAAAAAAAAGATGGGATTGCTAGAAAACCTTTTGTATTCCTTGGTGGTTCTTTCCTTTCCAGGAGCAGTAGAAACTTGATATAAGAGATTTAGAAGAGTATGATAGAATTTAGAATTCAAATAGGTCTTTAGACTGCTGAGAAGATTTGGAGAGAAGGATGGGGACTGCAAATGGAAAGCAAGGACAGGGAGGGTACTTTTGTCTTCTTTTAAGGAATGGGAGGGCAGACCTGATGTAAGGCAGAGAGATTACATGTGCTCTGGAAAACTTGTTAATTAATTTGAAAGAAAAATAGAAACACACTTGTCAATATCTTCCCAGAGTTAGCCAAGCTGTGATTTTTGAGGGTGTGGTCCCCAGGATTCCCCTCACTTTCACAGCAACTGCAGTTTGCCAGGTGGTGGGGGTTGCGGGGATGGTCACGTCTCTAAATCTTCTTTGGGTCTGGTAATTTGCTGAAAGGACTCAGAACTTACTGAAAGTTTTATACTCATGGTTATGGTTTATTAAAAGAAATTTTGTTGCTAAGGATGTAGCTTGGTGATAGAGTGCTTGTCTAGCAAGACTGAGGCCCTAGATTCCATCTCTTATATCATAAAAAGTGGAAAGATTTGAAACAGATTAGTCAGCCACAGGAAGATTCATGGGGCAGAGACTAGGGAAGTTCCAATGTGAATCATCTTTTCTGTTCCATGGAGTGAAGCCATGTTGCCCTCCTGGTATTGATATGTGACCCTACACAAGGAATATTGCCAACCAGGAAAGCTCTCCTGAGTTTCAGCATCCAGTTTTCATTGGGGCTTTGTTACATAGTCTTGACTGATTGCCCACAGAGTTGAACTCAGTCTCCAGTTATACTGATGACCGTGACCCTAGGCCACCACCCCAATCATGGGATGGTCTTATGGCATGGCCACCCTCCACCTTAAGATTGATGTGACCAGCCCTCCCCAGAGATTTAGTGTGGCCAGCCTCCATTCTAAACAAGTATACTTTTATTAGATGCAGCACAGATTATCTCCCAGAAGTGAAGGGCAAAGGCCAGCTTCTTTACTGGAAGAACGGCTTTGAATTTTATATTGGGACTAATCTTGAAACTCAGGGATAAAGCAGGAGACCAGTTGGGAAGACTGTTTTGTAGCAGTCCTGAGGGAATGTTGGCCTCACCCCTGTGGTATAGTTGAAGGAGTAATAAGAAGTGCTATTTTGAAGGAAAGGGGAGCAGGATTTGTTGATGTGTGAGAGAAGGAGGAAGAGTCCAAGACACTTCTTGAGGCTTTGGCTTGATTACCTGGAAGGATGGAGATCCCATTACTGAGATATTAGAAATCCAGTCGTCCATAGTAAGAATTAGATGGTACTGCCTCTACTACCAGTGGAGGAGAAACCATAAAAAACCAGTCCTGTGCTGTGATTAGATATTGCTTCTCATTAAAAGGAAGTCCTTCCTTGTGTTTTAGGTACTTGAAAAAAAATTGATTGTACTTTATAGCTTTCATGTCAGGGCTCCAAATGAACAAAATACTAAATATTAAGGATTCCTCTCTGGACTGGTCACATATTTCAGCACTTCTTGCTGTTACATGTGCTGCATGCATGTGTTATTGCATTTCTTCATTTCTAATGGGGGCCTTTGTTTCTTTGAGATCTTTATTGACCCAGAAAATTGATTTATTTGGGTTGGTTGAGAATAGTTATCTAAAGGACTGTAAACCTTGCGCTCAGTTGTTCATGGAGCTGTTCTCTATTGTACTTTGGTTATTTTTATACTGACTCAGTTTCTTATTGATCAAACTGAATGTTGGCAGTTAGTTATAATTCTCTGGATAATATAGAACAATCTAACTGTATTCTGGTTGTCTTTAAAAAATTAGTAATTAAAATCTTTCAAATAGCAAAATTTTGTTAATATTACTCTGTTGATTCTATTATCATCGTCAGAAGAATACCAATCCTTTGCATATCCATCCATGTCAGTGCACATCTTGTCATCTGTGAGAGATCTGTCAGCCTGAATTCAGTCATTTTCAAGCCTCAGTGACTCAGTAATATTTTTGCTTAGTTATAGGCAGTAAAAATGGTTTATTTAGAAAAGTTGTTGGGAATTTTGACTGAATGATTATGTGTGTTTATAAAGGGGTTTGAAAGGAGTACCTGGAAAAGACATTCTGTTCAAAAGCTAGTTGAAGGGCAAATTGTCATTTTTGGCTTTGTGTTACTAAATTCTGTTCTTTTGCTAAACAAAAGCGAACAGATTAGTGAGATAAAGCAGTTAGATGTTATTGAAGGTAAAAGGGGAATGAGTATCTTTGTTCAGAATATATATTACGAAAAAAGTCTAGTAGAATTTCTTTAGTTGCAGGAAATTTCATCCTGGTAGGGACACAGTATTCTTTTTTTTTAGGTGTAGATGGACACAATACCTTCTTTCTTATTTTTATGTGGTGCTGAGGATCAAACTCAGTGCATCACACGTTAGGCAAGCACTCTGCCACTGAGCCCTAACCCCAGCCCCATGGACACAGTATTCTTTTTTAAAAAAAACTCTTTTTTTGGGGGGGGTTGTCACTATTTATTTATTTTTATGTGGTGCTGAGGATTGACTCCAGGGCCTCACGCATGTGAAGCAAGCGCTCTACCACTGAACTACAGCCTCAAGTGTGGGGTGCATTTGCTTCTCCCTTGGTCTCTCGCCTCTGTCCTTCCCAGGATTTATAATGTGATCTAGATTCAAGTTTTAAACAAAAACCCACTAAACATAATATTGGCTTTAAAAATGTGTTCAACTTTGAATGATGTAGATTATCCTAATGGCCAGAAAACATTTCTGAAGATCTTATGTGAATTCTAGCTAGGTGTGGTGGTGCATGCCTGTAATACCAGCAGTTTGGGAGGCAGGAGGATTGCAAGTTCAAGGCTAGCTGGGCAACTTAGCGAGACCCTGTCTCAAAATAAAAAAAAAATAAAAAGGACTGGGGCTGTAGCTCAGTGGTAGAGTACCCTTGAGTTTAATCCCCAGTACCAAACAAACAAACAAACAAACAAAGGTCTTATATGAATTCAGTATACTTAAGCAAAACATTATGTATGCCCAATGTAAATTGAGAAAAGAGACTTTGTTTTATAGTAATTTGTTAATAAGTTTGATTACCATTTTCTCCCCTTTTTCCAATGATCTTGATTCAAGTCACATCCAACCTTCAGTTTAGTGTCTCCTTTTGAACAGAGCATATTCATTCCTTCTCATAAAAGGATCCTGTTTGCTTCTTTATAGCCCAGATTGCAATATTAATACAGACTTATCGATCATAATTTCCTTGTCTGATAGGAAACACTAGGAACTTTTAAAGACTGACTTGGCGTTTTTAAAGTTGAGGAAAATGTGAAAAAATGTGAATGGATATGTTGAGAAAGCTTGAGAAAAACAGAAATAAATACTTATTGGCTGAGAGATTATCAAAAGGATCTTTTAAATTTTTTTGTTTTAATTAGTTATACATGACAGTAAAATGTACTTTTGTAGATTATATATAATGGAGTATATAATTTCTCATTCTTCTGGTTGTACATGATGGAGAATCACAGCAAATGGATCTTAGGGCTTAATTTTGTGACAGGAAAACCTAGGTTGTCTTATCTGACTTCACTTTCACACTGCTGTCTTGTTGATTCTAACAGTGCTTCCTAGTTTACATGAGCTTTTTAGGGAAATGTCACATTGTATTTACCTGGGTAGAATTATATTAGATTCTTCTCACTGAGCATGCACCAAGGTTAAAATCTCCCATTCTCAACTGATGAAATAGTAAAAACTATAGTTTTCTGGGGTTGTGGCTCAGTGGTAGAGCGCTTGCCTAGCATGTGTGAGGCACTGGGTGTGATCCTCAGCACCACATATAAATAAATGAATAAAATAAAGGTCCATCAACATCTAAAAAAAAACTATAGTAAGTTATATTCAAGTTCATTGCTCTTATACAATTATTTGCAGTCTTTTAGCTACTTTTCCAAAATAAATGTGTAAATATTTTGAAATGTAATGACTTTTTTTAAAAAATATACATCTGCCTGTGAAAATGTGGCAATCTTGTGATTATATTTTTATTAGTATTCATCAACTTGGGTTAAAGTTTAGTAAACATTTAAAGTTGGGAAAGAATGGGCTTGGGTGTAACTTAGTGGTGGAGTTATTGCCTAGTATGTGTAAGGCTTCCATCCCCAGCCCTGAAAAGAAAAAAAGGAGGGGAAGGAAAAAAATTAGGCAGTTACAAGGTTGCTTACTTTTACCAGTAGAGATTTTAGCTTTTGAGTACTGTGGAACAAAATTATTATTTTCCAAATATCCAATGAGTGTTTATATCATTAGAGGGAAAAAAGAGCAACTGGAAGAATATCCTGAAGAGGTTGGTGGCAGGGGCATATTTTATGGGATGCTCACAGAAGAGTCATATAGAAAGCAGTCGAGCTTGAGTTCCAGGAGGAATTCTAACATTGTGTTATAAGTTAAGGAAAGCTAACATAACACTTTGTCCATTGAGTACAGTGAAAAGTTGAAATATATAAATATATATATAAAATGATTGAAGGAGGAAGAAAGAAAAGGGAAGGGAACAAAAAGAAGATTTCAAGGTTGGAAGGAATTTTTTATTTTGGCTCCTTTTTTTCAGAGTCACTGTAAGTCAAAACCCCAGGTGGAGTGGGCTCTTGTGTAATCACATTTACTTTCTCCTTGTTTTCTACAGATGGTTTATACACATTTTCGAAAAAATTAAAAAACATGGACATTCTTAAAATATTTTCATCTCATTAATTTTAAAAATTTGTTCTAATTAGTTATACATGACAGTAGAATACATTTTGGGACATCACACATAAATGGAGTTTACTTCTCATTCTTCTGGTTGTCGTCTTGTTATTTTTTTTTTCACCTTACAGAAATTGTGATACAGTATGATTTCAAATGTAGATGCATTCTTAACATGAAGCAAAAATTCCCCATAATTTTACCTGCACAGAAGTAACCACTGCTAAAAGTTTATTGATTATTCCCTTATATTTTTTGTAGGTACCTTTATAGAAATGGGATTCTGCAATATATGTATTACTTTGAAATTTGATTTCTGACTCAACATCTTGCATGTCTTTGTTTCCTCAAATACTTGTGCTAGTATTTAGTAGAATAAATAGTTCTGGACTCAGAATATATGAGATAAGAAATAATCTAAAATAGGTGCAAATCTGTTTCCTTCAAGGAAACATGGTCTTTTAATCTGATATCTAAAATGTGTATATTAATTTGTAGTACTTAATTGAATTTGAATGTCTTTTCTTTTTATGGCCACTTATTTTGATTTTTTTGTATATGTTTTATTCATGTCTTTTGCCCATATTCCGTATCACAGAAGAAAACTTTTAGTTCATATGGTATTTTTTTTTTCTCCCTAACTTTGTCTTATGACCTTTTGAGTGGCTGGGTAGTGGTTGATGTGTCTTTAGCCCTTAAATGAAATTTAAGTTATTGTTGTTTACTTTTATTATTTTCCGGGTTTGGTGTCATGTTTCAAAGGTTTCCTTCACAGGTTGACAAATGAAATTTCACCTGTGTTCTTTCTTCTGATACTTTGCTTTATTTTCTGTATTCATTTCTTTGGCCCATATCTGGACTTCGTTTTCGTTTTTTAAGAAGTAAAATGCAGAAATTCACTTACAGGGCTACAGAAATAGCTTAGCACTGTTTATTACCATGATTCGAATGCCTGTGCTATGGTTTAGATATAGGTGTCCCCTAGGTGCTCGTGTGTGAGACAAGGCAGAGGTGAATCGATTGGATTATGAAAGTTTTAACCTAATCAGTGCATTAATCCCCTGGTAGGGATTAACTGGGTGGTAACTGTAGGCAGGTAAGGTGTGAGTGTAGGAAGAATGGGCCATTGTGGGTGTACCTTTGGGGTATGTATTTTGTTCCTGGTAAGTGGAGTCTCTCTCTGCCTCCTGATTGTCATATCTTGAGGGGCTTTTCTTATGCACACCCTCCCACCATGATGTTCTGCCTTACCCCCAGGTCCAGAGCGGTGGAGTTGGCTATGTACTGAGACTTCTAAAATTGTGAGTTCCCATATAAATTTTCCTCCTCCAAAATTGTTCTAATCAGGTCTTCTACTCACAGTGATGGAAAAAGCTATCTAAAATACCATACATATAAGATATACACTTAAGTACTTCACTTTATTTGTACTTGTTTCTGAACTCTTAACTCTGTTCTGTTTTTCCTGTCTGCTTGTTCTTAGGCCAGCTTCTTTTCATTAAAATGTTTAAAATAAAAATTTTGTATTGAAGTAGAACATAGATGTAGTAAAGTAGAACATATACATGTAAATACATCTCTTTAACCTGGTACATTTTTAAATTTATTTTTTATTTTTATTTTTGTGACTCTGGGGATTAAACCCAGGGCCTCATTCATGCTAGGCAAGTACTGTTTGACTGAGACACACCCCAGCCCTAGCCTGGTGTGTTTGGACAAAGTAATCACTCCCTGGTAACCAGCATCTAGATCAAGAGTCCAGAACCACAGAGTGACCCTTTAGGTACTGACATTAATCCTCCTGCCCTTGTCCAGCTAAGGGTGAACACTGTAGGAGAATTTTACCTGGCTGTGAATTTTGTATGAATGTGATCATACAGACTTTGGTATCTGACTTCTTGAGCTTAGTGTTGTTCATCCATCTTGTAGGCTTTTCTTTCTTGTGTGTGTGCTATTGTGTGAATATATAATTTACTTACCTGTTCTACAACGGAGAGGCATTTGGTTTGTCCTAGGTATGCTGGTTTGTCTAGGTATTAGGAAAAACTCTGACTATACTTGTATTTATCGTTTGATGAACGTATATATGTACTTCTCTTGGGTCTGGTTCTAGGAGTAAAATTACTGTTATGTCCTGCTTTAGTTTGATAACTCTTTCATTCACTTTAACAGTTTTATGTTGGTTTATTATTCTGTCCTGTTATTTTCTTTCGTATTTTCTTTTTGGCTTTCTTCTCTCTGCCCCTTATGCATATTGTTTTCTGATCAGCTTTAGTAGATTTCAGCAAACATTTTTTTTAAAGTACTTGTGTCTATTTACACTAGGAGATTACTTCACATCCTTGCTCTCGTTTTTTCTGTTTCATTTTATTCATTCTGTTGGGCGTATAGAATTCTGTGCTATATTAGCATACCCATATGTTTGATTTCATAGTTTTCTGATTTCAGAATTACCTGGTAAGTCCTGATGTTTATTCATCAAAAGGGGAGCTTCTAAGATCGTATTGAAATTTACAAAATAAGTGTGTTGGGATTTTTATTTAGAATTTTGTTGAATTTAATACATTGGTGTGATCTGGTATCTTTGCAATATTGTGCCTTCTGATTGAGAACAAGACTTGCTCCCCTCCATCAGCCCAGTTAATTTAAGGTGCCTTTTGTGTCCCATAGTTATGTGGTTCCTTTATGTAGGTATATTTTTTACTAAGTGGATTTATTATTGTTTTATGCTTTTATAATGTGAATAGGATTATTCCCTTATATCTTCTAATTGGAATGAAATCCTTGATAAAGTATATTCTTTCATTTGCTGCTACATTCTTTCTGTGGCATATTATTTGAGTATTCATCAGTTTTCATAAATGAGATTGATGTGTCTTTTTGTGTTTTTTTTTCTTTTTCAGTGTGTTTACTATTCTTTGTAAAAAGGAATTGGCACGTTTTGTTTTTATCTGCTGATAGGAGCATTTTAGATAGCTTTAGAATGATCTATTCCTTGGCAACATAGAAAGATCATTAGTGAAATCATGTGAACTTAATTTTGAGAAATGTAGTTTTGTGTTTTCTCAGCTCTTCAGTTTGTCAGTTCAGGGAATTAATTATCTTGAAAACTATATAAATAAAGAATCAAACATTTATCCTGGCTTTCCTAAGTATACTGAACAGCCACCTTTTCATATACAATTATCCTATTTAACAAATGAGAACAAAATGACAGACTTAAAATATCATGATCTTGCAACCTGTAATGAATCGTCAGTCTAACGGCTTTGAGCATCAATATCTAACATTTTAAGAAGTTGAAAACTGGACCTTAATATGTCTTTTTGGTTAAAAAAGAAACACTACAATATATAACTTTGTAGAAGGGATAAAATAGAAATCTGATCAAATATTTGGATTCATCTGCCCATCTGCAAAAAATCCAAGAGGACAGAGGAAGGTGCTGAATTATAGCAACCGTACAGACTGAGAAAACACCTCCAGAGCAAGAGCCTTTAAAAAAAGAAGTAAAAAAAATTTTGGGTAAAACTAAATTATAGTGTTTAGAATTTCCATATACAGGAGTAATGAAACTATAAAGAAATGGAAAGAAGTAACTACTAGAAAAATCAGAATAATGATTATTTTTGGAGGGAGGAAAAGGTCAGTGATAGGGATGGAACACTGGACGTGTTTCTGATTGCCTGGTGTGGTCTGGCTGCTGGCTACAAGGGCACTTTATATATTTACCTAATTCACTAAGCCAAGGTATTAGTATGTCATGGCTAAAAAAAAAATGCCACTGACTGAGTTTTAAAAACAGACATACTTTCTCACAGTTCTGGAAGCTGGAAGTTTCAAGATCAATAAGAAAGAAAATTACAGACTGTCTAGAATACTGTAGTTTCTTTTTGTTATGTGTCCTTTTTATTTATATCCTGATTTTCTATATAATCTTAATTTCTGAAATAATTTTTTTCCTTGTAAGTTTTTCTTGAATTAAAAAAATCTGACCTCTTTCATGCCTTTTATCATGCCAAGTTGTTTTGACTTACTTTGAAATTATGTAATTTTGGTAAGCATTTATTGTGGGAATATTTGCCATTCATCTAACAACTTTGAATGAGGTATGATCTCAGCACCATTCAAACCCAGGGCCACGTGTGTGCTAGGCAGGCACTCTACCACTGAGCTATCGCTTGGCTCCTGATCTCAATACTTTTCTGTTGCTCATTTTTATGTGAAGTTAGTTATCATCAACTCTCAGGAGGAGGCTATGTTGTATAGTTTTTGTTTGACTCTTCTAGAACTCTTTCTCTCTTCTTTGGTTTTACTTAGGCAGCTTGCCATCTGAGATTTCCTGTTTCCCCTCTCCCATTTCTCTTTGCCTTTTCTGTTTTGTCTTTATTGTTAACTGTTTTACTCCAGTTTGATTCCCCTTGCAGCTCTTTTCTCCTCACTGTGGGGCCCTAGCCTGGAGAGGGAGCCCTAGAAGTTAGTTTCTAAAGTCTGTGGTCCACACCCTCTGTCCTGCATTTCCAAGATCTGAGAAGTGGGCAGACTCCTTCCCAGTGGCAGCTGCTATGCAGAAAATGGTCCACTGTGCTTTCCAGTGAGTACCTGAGGCTGTTCAGAAGCCATCAGACATCTGGTCCTGCCTCCTTCTGCAGGGTCACTAGCAGCACTGCAGTGGCTATTGGTAGTTTCTTTCTACCTTTTTGTATTTTGTAGTCCTGAGAATTTTTGTTATCAATTTATATCAGAAATGATGACTGCAGGGCTGAGGTTGTGGCTCAGTAGTAGAGTGCTAGCCTCGAATGCATGGGGCACTGGGTTTGATCCTCAGCACCACATAAATAAAGATATTGTGTCCATCTACAACTAAAAATTAAAAAAAAAAAACGAATGATGACTTCAAGTGTTTTGATTTTGTTATCTGGTTGTTATATCTCACTTTGAGTAAATTATAATTTTCCATACAGAAAGATTTTGTCCCATTTCATGAGATAGAGTCTACTTTTATAAAATAATATCCCTGACATGGAGGCCAGGAGAGTAAAATTGCCTGTTTAAAGCTTCACAATTTGCATTTAATATTAAAGGTTAATAGTTCTATTGTGAAATTACCATAGAGTGTGTTAGAGAACTAATTACTAATTAAGTACTTTTTAAAAATCACTAACAAGTAACTGAAAATTGTTCAGAATGTACCAACTAGCTGAGTATGATATTAGTATGTTATTGAAAAATCTCATCTTGAGGTCAATTTTCATTACCCGTTAATGAAATGTTCCAGATCTGACAGTATAAAGAAAGGCCTTTGACTTTGGAACATTGGTTGTTATATTTTATATAAGTAAAATTAGCCATTTTGTGAAAATTCAGGAAACTGGGAATCTAGTCATCCTTCCTGCAGTGTCAGTCACCGTCTCCTCATTTTCATCAGCTTGACAACCTCCTGGATTCTAAGAGTATTCTGATTTTTAAAAAAATTTTGATTTGTTATATATGACAACAGAATGCATTACAATTCGTATTACACATACAGAACACAGTTTTTCATATCTCTGGTTGTATACAGAGTAGAGTCACAGGAGTGACTTACATGTACTTAGGGTAATGATGATCATCGCATTCCACCATCATTGAACCCCCCTACGTCTCCTTCCTTTTCCTCCCTCCCCTTTTCCCCTTTGCCCCATCTAGAGTTCATTTAATCTTCCCATCCCCCATCCCACACAACATATTATGGATCAGCATCTTTAAATCAGAGAAATCATTTTGCATTTGGTTTTTTGGGACATTGGACATAGATTGGCTAATTTCACTTAGCATTATATTCTCCAGCTTCATCCATTTACCTGCAAATTTGGTGATTTTATTTTCTTTCAATGATGAATAATATTCCATTGTGTATATATACACCACATTATCTTTATCCATTCATCTACTGAAGGGCCTCTGGGTTGGTTCTACAGTTAATCGATTGTGAATTGTGCTGCTATAAACATGTGACTGTTTATAGTCCTTTGGGTATAGCCTGAGGAGTGGGATAGCTGGATCAAATGGTAGTTCCATTCCCAGTTTTCCAAGGATTCTCCATACTGCTTTCCATACTGGTTCATTTGGAACCAATGAAACAATATGGAAAAATTGGTTCCATTTTTTGCAATTTGCAGTCCTATCAGCAATGGTATGAGTGTGCCTTTTTCCCCACATCCTTACTACCATTTATTGTTGTTTGTATTCTTGATAGTTGCCATTCTGACTGGAGTGAGATGAAATCCTAGAGTAGTTTTGATTTGCATTTCTCTAACTGCTAAAGATGTTGAATATTTTTTCATGTTAATTGGTGTTTTTTTTTTTGTTGTTTTTTTTTTTTTTTTAAATTGGCTGCCTCCTTCTTAATGGGACTTCTAAAACTCAGGAAAGAGTTAATAAATGGGATGGCATCAAATTTAAAAGCTTCTGTACATTAAAGAAAGCAACTAAGAATGTGAAGAAAGTCTTTGCTAGCTGCTTTTCTGACAGAGGATTAATATCCAGAATACATAAAGAACTCAAAGCAAACACCACCAAAAAACCTAATAACTCAATAAACGGACAAATGAATTAAAAGGAAACTTCTCCAATGAAGAAATACAAATGTCTAACAAATACATGAAAAAGTGTTCAACATTTTTAGCAATTAGGGAAATGCTAATCAAGACTACACTGAGATTTTTATATCACTTAGGTAAGAATGGCATCCTTCAAGAATACAAACAACAGTAAATGCTGAAGAGAATATGAAGAAAAAAGGAGCACTTTAAAACTTTTGGTAAGATTGTAAAGTAGTATAGCCACATGGAAATCAGTAGGGAAGGTTCCTCAGAAGACTAGGAAGGAATGGTGGTCCTGGGATTGTGACGCAGTGGTAGAGTGCTTGCTTAGCACATGTAAGGCCCTGGGTTTGATTCTCAGCACCACATAAAAATAAAAGTGTTGTGTCCATCTGCAACTATAAAATATAAAAAAAAAAAAAAAACTAGGAATGAAACCACCATATAGTCATGCCATTGCTTAGTATTTATCCTAAAGAATTAAAGTCAACATATTCTAGCAATACATGCATACCTGTGTTTGTAGCAGCATAATTAATTCACCCAGCTAAATTATGGAAGCAGCCTAGGTATCTGTCAGTGGATAGAAGGATAAAGGTGGTATTTATATGTATGTGTGTGTGTGTGTGTGTGTGTGTGTGTGAGAGAGAGAGAGAGAGAGAGAGAGAGAGAGAGAGAGAGAGAGAGAGGAGAGAGAGTTAGTTTTCCATTCAGCTGTAAAGAAGAATGGATGCAGGAAAATGGATGGAACTTGAGAATTTTAAGTGAAATAAGCCAGTCTCAGAAAGCAAAGGGTTATATGTTTTCTCTTATATGTGGAAGTTACAAAAAAAGAGGAAAAACAGTGGTGGTGTTGGTTGTGGTGGGCATCTCATGAAAATTGAAGGGAGATCAGTAGAGTCGGAGGGAAAGGGATCAGTGAGAGGAGGAGAGGAGGGGAAAGGTGAAATAACTGGGGAATGATTTTGACCAAATTATATTGTTGTGTCGTGTGCATGTATGAATATGTGACAACAAATCCCACTGTTACACATAATTATTGCACCAAAGGATAAGAAATACCCCTTCAACCCCCCGCCAACTTCCACTGTCTAGGTCCCACCCAGTAGTGCATTCAGCCATGCATGGATTAATTCACTGATGAGATCAGAGCCCTCCTGATTGAATCACTTTGGAAAAGCCCACCTCTGAACACATGAGACCTTGGGGAACATTACAGATCCAAACTATAATGCTTTTCTTCCATTTTAAAAGGAGGCAGGGCTTGCTGACTGCTTCAGGCAGGGCATTACAGAAGATAGGCTTACTGGGTTTACTGTGGGTCAAGGGAGAGTTGTAACAAGAAAAATAGGATTTTGGACTTAAGTCTTACTTTTTAATAAGTTTGTTAATATATCACTCTCTTCCCAGTTATTTCTTATTTGCCTTAATTAAAGATTCTAGAATTCTGGTACAGTTCAGAATGACTGAAGTTTAAGGGAAGATGGAAAAGAGAAAAGAGACAAGGGGGATTCAGAGCTAACTTGCTTGCTTATTTCTTCATTTAACAGATCCTTAAGCAAAATCTCTGCTACTGGTGCTTCATACATACTTTGTTCACATTATGGGGTGGGGTATTTCCATTCAGTGTCTCCCTAGTTCATTTATTCTAAAAGAGCAGGTATTAGAGAGAATTTTTTCCTGTTCCTTTATTTTTCCAGTAAACTGAGGGTGGTAGAGATATTGTAGCAGTATACCCGACCCTCTCATGTGGTGGTCTAGCAGAAAAGTAGTTTCCGATAAGACTCTGTTCTTAGAGCCTTAAGACTGAGGAGGAATACCATCTATGTTTGAGAGATGAATTCCTCCTAATAACTCTTCTGGCCAGAATATGCAGATGAAGAAAGATTTCTGCTTTCCTTGGATCCTTTATACTTTAAATTTTTTTTTTCCTTTCTCATGCTTCTCATACTTCTTGTGTATGTACCATGGTTTCAGAAATACCAGAGAAGAAAGTGGGGACTGTCAAGAAAAGGAAGAGTCGTTTTTTGGGGGTGGGGGGTCTGGGGTTGTGGCTCAGCGGTAGAGCGCTTGACTTGCACATGCAGCACCCTGGGTTCGATCCTCAGTACCACATAAAATAAACAAACAAATAAATAAATAAAGGTATTGTGTCAACTACAACTAAAAAATATTAAAAAAAAGAGAAAGAAATAGTTTTTTTTTTATTCTTAAACTTCACTCACATTTATGTCTGCTCTAATGTGGTTCTTTACCATGTTTTCCCTCTTCAGTGAGAACATTTTGTGCTATTCTATTTAAGTGTTAATTTTTTTCTTTTAAAAGAATCCATATGTTTGTTATAAATTTAGACTATTGCAAACATGTAAAAAGAAAGAAAATGATGAGAGCCCTGACCACACTGTACAGAGGTGTCCCCTGTGGTTGTCTTTGCTGCTTTGGACTGCTATAACAAACACACCATAGGCTGGGTGGCTTAAGCAGCAGGAGTTTATTGTTTTTAGTTCTGAAGTCTGAGAAGTCTTAAGATTAAGGTGATGGCCACCTTGGTTCTTAGTGAAGGGCCCATTCCTGTTTGGCAGAGGGACAACCTCTTGCTGTCTTCCTGTGGTGGAGAGTGAGATCACTTCCTCATCTCTACCCAGGGCACTCAATTTCCAAGAGACTCTACCTTCATGACCACATTACCTCCCAAAGACCCCTTTTCCTGTTGGCATCACATTAGGATTTAAATGTATGAATTTTGGGGAGGGGGCTTAAGCATTCAGTCATAGGCTAAGAAATAATGCAAGAAATCAGCATTTAAGCCCCATACATAAATCTTTTTTTAAATACATATTTTTTAGTTGTCCATGTACACAGTACATTCATTTATTTTTTTAATGGTGCAGAGGATCGAACCCAGTGTCTCACATGTGCTAAGCAAGCGTTGTACCACTGAGCTACAACTCCAGCACAACTCATACATAAATATTTTAGTGATCATCTTCCTTTTAACAAAATGACCCTTTCAGTGGCTCTCAGATATGTTTTATGGTGGAAGATCAGGGTGCTCTGGGTTTTTTGTGATAAGAAAGAAGAAAATTTATAAGGTGCACATATCTAGTCTTGAAAATTGTATCAGTCATATTTCTATATAGTTTTTCTATTTGGGGTTTTAAAATGTACTTTTTTATGTTCATCTAATTAAATAGTTACTTTTTGTTGTTAAAAAGTCTAGTGCAAAATTTTTCTGTGCATATATCGACATGTAGCATCCATCCATCTATCTATCTATCTATCTATCTATCTATCTATCTATCTATCTATCTATTTGCTGGTACCAGGGATTGAACTCGGGGTCACTTGATCAGGTCCCCAGCCCTATTTTGTATTTTATTTAGAGACAGGGTCTCACTGAGTTGCTTAGTGCCACGCTGTTGCTGAGGCTGGCTTTGAACTCAATGATTCTCTGCCCTCAGCCTCCCAAGCTGCTGGGACCACAGGCATGTACCACCATGCCTGGCTAGTTTTTATTTTTTTAAACAAACAAAAATAAAAGTTTGTGGCCAGCATTTTCACTTTAACAGTATAATCAAGGGACCTTTTTCTATTAGTAAATCTCTTTCTATATGATGTTTTCGTGGTTGCGTAGCCTTTTATTGTGGTTGGACAAGTTTAATTAGCTAATTTACTATTGGTCATTGAGAGAGAGTGTGTGCTGGTGGGGTGGGATATGACTTCAAATAGCCTTTGTAAAATGTGGCACAAATTTACATTCTCATAGTAAAAAGAACCATGCAATCCTCCATTTTATTTTATTGGGATTTTTGTTTTCAATCTTCCTTTAAAAAAAAAAAAGTATAAAAATATTCCAGGAGCAGGTTTTCTATGTTTCAGTTTCCTAGAAATACAGCAAATGAAGCCAGCATTTTATTCCACGCATTCATACCACACTCCCTGTGCCTCGGGTACAGAAACCCATGTCAGTCAGAGGGCATAGAATTGTTTTCACTTGTAATAGAGACTGCCAGATTGTCCAGCAGTGTATGAGGCTACACATTTCTCTACAACTTGAGGTTTATTAGTCAGAGGTATTTTCATTCCTGCTAGTGTTGGTCAAAGATACGTAAAACAACATCCTTGTTACGCAGGCCCTTTAGGTATTGGATAGTGTGTGCAAAAGGGAGTGAGCCACACAGACCAGCAGTGCCACACAGGTTCACCAGTGCTGAGAGAGCTGTGAGAAAGAAAGGTGCTGGGACAGAGAAGTGAGCCCTGGCGGTGGACTGGGAAGGCAGGGCCAAGAGGAAGGCTTGGCTCCTTTGATTGTTGCTTAAAGTTCTCTGGAAGGCCCGAAGCCAGGGCATGGTGATGGAGAACAGCGGCAGCCAGAGCTGAGGCACAGGGCCTAGGGCCTGACGGGTGCTTCAGAGGAAGGAGAAGCCTCAGAAGGGGAAAAGACCAGATTCTTGATGGCCTCATAGGCAAAGTCATGGGGTTGAACTTTGTGCCACAAGGAAGGGGATGTCATTGCTGGGTTTTAAAGTGGAAGGTCACATGACTGGATTAGGCCTGTGATAGAAAGGAGGGTATAGAATGTTAATTTATGTTTTGGGTTCAGGGTGTTTGTAAAAATGTCTTTGGGAATAACATTGGTCTTTTTTAGATCAGGCTGTTGGGGTACAGGAAGGGTTTTAGTTAGTGTGTTCCAGCTCTACCCTCTTTCCAAAAGAGGAGTTGGCCCTGCCAGCATGCTTTTCCCAGTGAAAGTTGATCTATTCTTAGTTACCCAGTCTGTTGCCTGAGTCTTAGCCTGTGCTGTGTTAGCATGCATTCCTTTCTGAATCTCCCTGGAGAGGTGTGCTGAGAGAAGCAGCATCCTCTCAGCTCAGGGCCTACCTTGAGAAGTCCCACGCATTCAGGGGGAGGGATTGGATGGGGTCCTCACAACAGCAGGTACTGTTCACACACTTTGGGCCAAGTATCCTACCAGTTTGTTCTAGCATAAGGAGTAATGATTTATTGCCCCAGTGTGCCAAAAACCTGCCTCTCACAAAGGAGGTACCCTGTGGGAAGTGGCACAATATTTTTATTAATTCGTTGCAATGTGATTGTATCTGGTAATACGTAGCAATGACAGTACTTTGGTTCTGATGCCTAAAAGCAATTAAGCTTTTAATAAATGTGCATTTAAATTGCAATTCCTGGTACCCATTTGCACCCTCTCCATTGTGCATTTGTATTTAAAGCCAATTATATTAATATGTTTGCTTTGCAGCATAACTCGCAGCCCAGTATTAATCCTCACCATGACATTAGATGTCACATGAATTTCTTTTCCTTATTTTTCTTAAAGAGGTTTTGATCTAAAAAATTTGTAAATTTACTTCCAACTATTTTTAACCCACATCTTTTTAAGTTTGATTCAGGGAATACCTTCTGCCCTTGAGGCATTTATTTCAGGCATTTTAATTGGAAGATTGTTTTTTTCCTTTTGCACATCTCAAGAAATATTGAAGGTGAAGTGTTACTAATGAAAGTCTTTCAAGGAAAAAGGGTATAGGAAGGGACAAAACTAGTGTGAAGAGAGTAAAGATTGAAGATTTGGTGGTTACCAGGTGTGCTAGTAGTTCCAGTAAGACCATAGTAGTTTTGATTGAGGGAACTAATGCAGACTGCAAGCTACTCCCTGGTGACTGAAGGGCATTCAGTTTGACTTAGGAGCATCCATGTCTATCATCAATTACTTGATTTTACCAAATCAGTGTTTTTCAAGGATGGTACTGGCACCAACAACATTCTCATGGCCCAAGAAAGAATGTGTTATAAATGCAGATTCTCTGGCACGGCTCTTCCTGTAGGATGAGAATCTCCAAGGCCTGGATGCAACAGTGCTAAAGTTTGAGATCCATTGTTTTAAAGCATAGCATGCAGAGAAAAGTGGCTCTTTGGGTCAGTAGCGGGGAAAGTATATATGGCAGATTCCCCACCCCCTTAGCCCTGGTTTGGATTTATGAAATTTCATTTAACCTACAGCCAGCAGTGGTCCAGAATCACTAAATGGAAAAATATAGAAATAAACAATTTGTAAGTTTTAAATTGTGTGTGCCATTCTGAGCAGCATGATGAAATCTTTTATAACATGTTAAATTATATTTTTTATTATTTTGTTGTACGTAACTTATAAATTATACTTTATCATGGGTGTGTGTGTGTGTATACACACACACACATATATACACAGTATATGTAGGATGTAGGGTTCAGTACTGTCTGGGGCCCTGGAATATACTCCATGGATAATGGAGTATCTAGGGGCTATCAGTTATAAAAGAGAATAGGAAAACTATATTGGCTCCTTCAGGGAGAGAGACATGGTAGTTAGTCGACAAGGATGAAAGGAAAACCTTTTACTGTGTACCTCTGTTTATCTTGGAAGTTTTATGTTATTAAATCATTAAAAAAATTTTTTTGCCATGCTTAGATATTGAACCTGGGGCTCATGCATGCCAGGCAAGTGCCCTACCACTGAGCCACACCCCAGCCCCCAAAATAATGTTTAAAAATTGACTACATCATGAAATTTAACTATTGCTTCTAAGGGATTTCCCCATTCAACATAATAAATTTAAAAGACAGACTCAAGAAAATGATTTCTATCATATCTTCTGTTTTAATTATCACAGTTTATGGTACGTCTCAATTCCAAAATTCATTCCTACTCTAATCTCCACTCCTACATAGAAATTTAAAGAGGCATAGTCCAGATTATAACCTAAAAGAAACAGGGGACAGTTGAATTGTCTGTGTTACAGACCAATGAAGAACAGACTCATTGAGTCAAACCTGAGCATATAAACACTAAATTCAATACAGTGTCAAGTTTTTGGAATTTTTTTTTCATTGAGATTATTGCTCTGAGCAAAGATTACCACAGGAAGACAAAAAGTCCCCTTGAGACAGAGTGTCTAAAACAGAGCACTCAAGTATGTAACTACTTTTTGTATTAGATGTACTTTTACCTCTTGTGTGTGATGTCATGATATCAGTTTCTGGTCTTCCGCTCAAGAGTTCAGGTAGGTGGACTGTAGAATCTCTTGTCACAGTGACTCTCTTGAGCACAGTATTAACATTGCTGCAGTCAAGTGGAATATGTGGAAGGACTGAGGTTCTGACGTGGCAGTGGTTTCAGGACATACTTACACATCTGTGTGGAGAGGCCTCTCCCCCTCTGACTTTGGGGTTGCTTCTCACTTGGTCTGGGCATCCTTTGGTTAGTGATGGAAGGCTCACGATCAGCACCTTAGTCTGAAGGAGGTAGATTTTGTGTTTAACATAGGGATCCCGGTGAGCAACTTTAAGGCAAAGTGCCTAGAGCAGAGTTTGGCTGGAGCAGCTCTGGGATGGCCTTTGATGTAGTCAGTGGTGGAAAATGACAACCAGCTCCAAAGTAGCCAGTAAGAGATTTTTTTTTCTTCTTTATGTATGGTAGAAGAAGCCAAATCTTATGCCTCAGTGGGTAAACCTTAACTCCTTAACCCAAGAAAGCCCAAGGAGATCATAGCACTTGGGGTCAGACTTTGAATGGATCTTCCTTTGTCATTTCAGTGCCCTTGCATGATCTCTCTGTATCACATATGTACTGGCTCTTGTCTCTGGTCCTCATGGATCCAAGGAGAGTGAATGGGTGCTAGGAGAAGAGAAGAAAGAAAACCTACATTTCACTTTATTTTTATTTTATTTTTTAAAAAAATATTTATTTTTTTAGGTGTAGATGGACACAACACAATACCTTTATTTTTATATGGTGCTGAGGCTTGAACTCAGGCCGCCCCGCCTGTGCTAGGCAAGTGCTGTACCCCTGAGCCACAATCCCAGCCTCTGCATTTCACTTTAAAACCCACAACCCCATTCCATTGCTCTAGTGTGCATCCTATGAAAAATGCTTATGCTTTGGGAACTTCAAATTTCAAACTTAGATTTTGATTGGTAAGTTAGAATCTGAATTTCAGTTATTTGCTGAAAAGTATGTCACTTTGAAAGTATTAAAAAAAATTAAAATGTAAAGTGAGATCAGTCAAACAACCCAAACATATACAAATAAGTGAAGCCAGCAGCTAGCAGTTTTACTTTTTCTTAAATGCTCAATGCTGTTTCGTTCTAGAACTGAAAAAAGGTTCCTGTTTGTCTTTCTAGGAGTGCATGTTTTGGGTATATAATAAGATTACTTTTTCTTGGGCTTTATAGACAATTAATTTTAGTACTTTATTGTAAGACCATTTATGTAAGAAATGTGGTAGTTTCCCATTCATTCTGTAACAGACTTCAGATCAGCACTTGAGCTCTGAACTTCCGTATATCCCTTTTCCTTCCTCCTGTTATTTATCAAGGAGATGAAGTGCCCCCTACTCCCAAGTATACTTTGAATTGTTTTCACACACTGAACTGGCAGAAAACAGAAAGGATTATCCTTGAGAGACAGATAAGTTAGCTGGATAGAAAATACTTTTCTGCCCCATTTCCCTTTCCTTTCCATCTTTATTTAAATTATTAGGTGCAAATGCTAAATCCCCAAATCATAGATTCAGAATGAATTAAAATTTAGATAGAACCAAAGTATTATATCTTACCTGTGTGGCATTTGACACTAACTGTATGTCATCCTTTAAGAAGTGCTTTATCAGTGTGTGGTTCTTCAGATTGTTCATGTTCCATGAGTCTGTTCTTAGTGTTAGTTACTGACTTGAGGTTGGGGCTTGTAGTGATTCCCTGTGCAGGTGGAAAGCACCTGCATTGTAGGATAGCATGCAGAGTCACAGTGAGCCGCTTACAAAGTGTTTGGGGATAAGATATTTTGAAAATTGCCATCAGTAAAACAGTGACTATAGTGATACACCATGAGTATTTTTGCACAGAAATAGAGCACCCCCCCTCCCCCCGACAACTCGGCATTCAGTGCAGGAGCATTCTACCACTGAGCTGCATCTCCAGCCCAAGTCTTTTGAGGTGAAATTCACATAACATAAAATGAACAACGCATGGCATATAGCACATTGAAAATGTTGAGAAACCGTCACCTCTGCTAGTTCCAAAATGTTTCATCACCCTGTAAACAAACTCCATATCTATTGAGCAAATGTTTCCATTTCCCTTTCTTCCCAGCCCCTGGCAACCACCAGTTTGTATTCTGTCCTACAGGTTTACCTGTTGTGAAAAGTTCATATAAATGTGACCTTTTGTGTCTGGCCTCTTTGACTTGTTTCCAAGGTTCGCCTATCTGGTAGCATGTGTGAGTGCTTCATTCTTTCACGTCTGAACAACAATCCATTGTATGGTTATATTGCACTTTGCTCACCTAATCATCTGTTGAACGTTTGGACCTCTTGCTCCTCTTGGCTACTAAGAATAATGCTGCTGTGGACAGGCAGCTACATTTACCTCCTGTCACACAACAGTTTTGTCCTTTGTATTGACTCAGTAGTACCAGATAGCCACAAAAGCAATGTTTCTAGCAGCTTTAGTCATAACAGATCTAATGACCCTGTGTTGTCTCAGTGCCCTTGCACCCTCTGTGTAACGCACACATTCTTGTTCTTTACCCTGATCCTGATGAGTCCAGGAAAGGTGAATTGGTACAGGAAAGGAAGCCTGAATTTCCCTTCACAAACCCACCACCCTACCCCATTGCTACTCCAAAGGTGGAAGTGTTATATCTTGATGAGAGTCTTGGTTACATGGTGTCTGTACTCATTGAATTGAAACCCAAGATTTGTTTAATATCATTATTTGCAGATTTTATCACAGTTTAAAAGAGAGAGAAAATTGAGCAAAATGTTATCTTAGTGTTTAAAAAAAATTCTGGCTGCCTATTAGACAACTTGGGAGGACAAGGATAGAAGGAAACTAGTTACCAGTACCCAGGGAGTTGGTGAATGGTGGCTCGGCCCAGGTTGTAATGCTGGACATCACAAGAGGCCCTCAGACTCTGGGTGCATCTTGAAGGTGGTGCTGATGTGGTGTGCTGATGGATGTGATGGTTGGCTGATGGATTTGGAGCATGTGAAGGAAAAGGATGATGCTAAGGTTTTTCATGGGGTGGGGTTGTTGTCTAATGAGTTAAGAAAGACTGAGAAGCAAGGTTGTAAAGGGTAAGGAATTTGGTTTTGGATATGCAGAGAAACCTCTTTGACATCTACCGCATGAGAAGAGCCCAGCAAAGCTCAGCTGGCCAGTGAGAGAGAAGGAAGACCAGAATTAGTATAGTTTGCCTATTTCCTGTTTTTAATGATAGGAAGAGCTTAGTGAAACGTTTAGAAACTCTTACTAACTTTTACCTAGTTTCTTATTTGTTGAATTTGTTCTGTGTTAATTAGTAGAGCCTCAAGAATTTCAGTGATTACTTTATATTTTCTCCTCCATGAATAAAATACCATTTTATGTGAACACTGAAATAGAAAGCACAGCCTAATTTTACTGTGACCTATGCATGGAAATAGCCATGTCCTTAGTTAATAGCATTGAAGTTTTAGGATCAAATTAAAAATTTTCAACAAATATGTTTCAATAAATATGTTACTCAGTGTTGCACAAGGGATTTCATAGATATGACTAAGGTTTTTGTGATATAATGATTATCTGGAGGGGGCCCAGTGTAGACACAAGGGGCCTTATAAGTGACAGATACCTTCTGACCTCCAGAACTGAAGATAATAGATTTGTGTTATCTTAAGCCACTAACATATTTTGTGCTAATTTGTTAACAGCAAAATACTGAACCTAATAACCAAAGTTTAGAAAAGATAAAACTTGTTGAAGTTCACATAATTAGAAAAGAATGTGGTAGAGTGGGGCCTTGAGCTCCACAGATGTGGCTCCAGGCCTGTCCGACAGGATAACTTTCAGGCCAGCTGAATTTGGCCAGGCCTGGTGGAATGCCTTAGGTCTCAGGAAGAAGTGGGGCTGTCAGCAAGGAAGTTGGTTAGTTGCCTCGTGTAATTGAGGCAGTTTTTTAAGTGTTTGCCCAAGTGCCTGTTAGACCCTATTTAGTACTCTGTTGTATTTGGGGTCTAATCCTGTTGTAGAATACCTCGATGGCTGTTGAATATATTTTATTTTTTATTAATTTGTTTATTCATTTTTATTTTTATTTTTGATACTGGTGATTGAACTCAGTTGGACTCACCACGAAGCCATATCCCCAGCCCTTTTTTATATTTTAATTTTGAGACAGGGTCTCACTGTGTTGCTTAGGCCCTCACTAAGTTGCTGAGGCTGGTTTTGAACTTGGGATTTTCCTGCCTCAGCCTCCAGAGCTGCTGTGATTACAGGCATGTGCCACTCTGTTTGGCTGTTGAATGTATTTTAGAGAACTACTTGCTTGACTTCCAAGCCCACTAAAAGAACATTTGATTATAATATGGATTCCTTTTTTAGCATGCTTATGTGGAAAGGATGTCCTGAACAAATGACTCCATTCTCTGGTTCCCTGCAATTATATATCTCAATTTCCAACAGGGTTTGTCTGGGGGCTGGGAGGAGATGCTCGTTTGCTTGTGGACCTTGGTATTTTTTTTTCCTCTGAGTCTCCTCAGCCATTAGAACTTTCATGGAACATTTGTTGAATCTACTTTCCTCTGGTTTTAGTCCATTGGAAGTACTTGAACCCACAGGTGATTCTGCCCTTCATGGGTTTTGCTGACCCCTGTGAAGAGCAGTTTCTGGATCTTGGAAGCTCAACAAGCGACTGCAGTCTTAGAAGGCCTCCTGCAAGACAAGACATGTTTTGTTTTTAGGAGACAGGGCCCTGCTCTGCAAAAGCTGAGAAATAAATCTGAATGAGCTTTTCTAAGTTTGAATTTCTATCACTGAAAACCAGGAGAATGGCGGAGACATTAGGTTTTAGAACTAAAGAATTTAAAAATTTTAAGACCTGGATATGTTTGCAAGGTAGGCCAAAATTTTGTAGTGAAGTACAACATAACTAAAAATGCAGAGTTGTGCACTTTTTCCATTAAAAAAAAGCCAAAATATAGCTTGTAAAAGGTCAGACTCAACAGATACTTTCAAAAAGGATAAATATATAGTTTCCAACAAGTTTATTGTGAGTCTCTAGAGGGATAGAACCATAGAAGCAACATAATGTTAGGTTGTATACTGGAAATATTAGTGTTGTGCTTGATACTAAACATTTAAAAAGGTCCTGGACATTCTCTGTGGGTTGTTGGTAAGCCAAGTGAGCTCAGGGTGGTAAAACATGCAGATACAGAGATATAGAACTACCGTACACAAAAAGACGATATGTGTGCATGTGTGTGTGATACTGGGGATTTAACCCAGGAGTACTCTACCATTGAGTTATATTTTCAGCCCTTTAAAAAATATTAAATTTGGGCTGGGGATATAACTCAGTGGTAGAGTTGCCTAGCATGTGGGAGGCACTGGGTTCAATCCTCAGCACCACATAAAAATAAATAAATAAAGGCATTGTGTCCATCTATGTAAGTAAATAAGTAAACCAGTGAACAAATAAATAAGAACTTTAAGTTTAAGACAGGGTATTGCTAAGTTGCTGAGCCTTGCCTTGAACCTACTATCCTCCTGCCTGAGTAGTTGGACTTGTAGGTCTGGAACTGTACCTGACAGTAAGAGGAATATTTAACAAGGAAAAAAATTTAAAAAAAATATTTAGAGGAAGGAACACGGTAGCTTCATGTACAGAATTTGTAGTACATCAGGGGAATAGGGATTTCTCTCATTAAATCTAAAGATCAGATCAAGTGTTATCAGATGGTTGAAAGAAAGAAATTACTGCAAGAAGATATTTTTATTTCATATACCTGTCACAAATGTTGATCACTTGCTTGTTTGTCCATCTGCCCCATTCTTCCTCCTGATGGAACCTTGATTTTATCATGTGGCTTCCTAGTATAACTTTGTCTTTCAAGAAAGGCACAATCTTGGTAGTGGTAGGGGAGGTGGGAGAGCAAATTGTGATTGATGCCAACCAATCGGGATAGACCCATTTTCCTTACCCAGCTGTACCTCTGTTCAAGAAGACATTTTCTTAGTCCATTTTCTGTGGTTGCAACAAATTACCTGAGGCTGTATACTTGAAAAAGAGAGTTGGAAGAGTTTACTTATTTACTTCCAACTCAGAGTTGGAAGAGCATAGTGCTAGCTTCTGTTAGGATTCTTTTAAGGGTGTCATGCTGCATTGTATTACGGTGGGAAAGCAGAAGGGAGGCGAGTGCAGGTGGAAGAGTACATGCCAGAGAGGGGATGGAAGAGACTGACCTGTTTCACAACCTGACATTCCAGCAAGAACTAATACAGTCTCAGGAAGAAGACATTACACCCTTTATGTGCATGTTGGCTCCACCTTCTTCTTAACAGTCCTACTGCTTCTCAACACCATTACAGTGGGGGCGAAGCCTTAGCATGAGTCTTTTTGGGAATAAGCTATATTCATATTATAGCAGACATGTATTAGAGGTCTTTTGTAAGTAAGTATTGACTTCAATAAAAAGTCTCAAGAAGAAATGATCTTTCACTGGACATTGTCATGTCTGAAATGATGGGAGCCATCTTGAAACTGTAAGGATTGCTAAACCACGAGCTGATGACAGAGTGAAACGATCAGCCCAGGCTCTGGGTGGTGATGTTGACTATATTGGTGATGCCTGACTTTGGTATTTCTTATCATTGAAAAGTAGAAAACAAATGAGTGGCCTTCTCATGAAGTCGTTAGTGCATTGTGATACTGTTGATTTGTCCTAAATTACATAGTACCATTATGACTTCTAGCAGAGCTACTCTGAAATGGAAAAGATTGTCTTCCAAGGAAGCAATCTTTGTCCTTCAAGATGTTAATCAAAATTTGGCAGGGCACGGTGGCACATGCCTGTGATCCCAGTGGCTCAGGAGGCTGAGGCAGGAGGATCATAAGTTCAAAGCCAGCTTCAGGAAAAGTGAGGCGCTAAGCAACTCAGACCTTGTTTCTAAATAAAATATAAAATGGGGCTGAGGATGTGGCTCAGTGGTCAAATATCCTTGGGTTCAATTCCTGGTACCCCTCCCCCCCCAATTTTTTTTTTCACTTAATGAGTTGGGATACCAACATTGGGGAAGTTCTGGAACAAATGACTTAGAGCGATTATTTACTTGATTATTTACTTGAAGATACTAAAATAATGTCATGTTTATATTTTACGATTAAATAGGACATCATTTCTAAAGCTTTCTTGAAGCATTATCTTGAAAATATATGTGGCCTGAAAAAAAAAAGAAAGAAAGAAATATATGTGGCCTGGACAAACTGTTCCTTGAGACAGACACACAGACACACAGACACACACCTACCTCCCTAGAAACACAGAGGAAACTTTCCATAATCCAAAGAGAAGCCATTTTCTTATTAGCAAAGTTTCACATTACAGTATGTGACACTTATTTTAAAAATGCATACTTACCACCTGTTTGGTCAGTCTTGCTTCAAAAAGACACTGAAATAGGCAGTTTTCTTCTTTAAGGTAAAGACAATGCCTAATTTAGAAAGTCTTTCTCTTGAGATCACACAGTGAAAGGTATCACTTTTAAATATAAAAGCTTGCTGCCCTTAAAGAAATTAGACCTCCCCAGAAAAAAAATCAGCCTATTACAAACCAATAAGACACTGGCTACAATACAATTCAGAATCTTTCTAAATTAACCACAGTACTCTTGTTGTTTTATTGACCATTCCTGAGAGTAAAGAGACTTATCATTTTAAATTTTTTTAGTACAGTAAATACATTTTACACTAAGGAGAATGTTTAAGATTTTTTTCCCCAAAATGGTAAAGCCTTATTTCAGTAGAAAGAAAATTATAAATGCTCCTTGCAAAAACTATCACTCAAAAATTTTGAAAATATTTGTACATCTATAAATGTTAAATATTCTTTACTGGGTAATTTGTTTTTATGTCAGTTACACATTGCTCATTTCCTTATAACCCATTATATTACAATTATTGTTAATTAGAGCATTTACTAGATAATGGAGGAAAATACATTATAAAACTTAAATGAGGGGTTGGGGCTATGGCTCAGCAGTAAGTGCACTCGCCTGGCATGCGTGTGGCTGGGTTTGATTCTCAGCATTGCATATAAATAAATAAAATAAATAAAGGTCTATCAACAACTTAAAAATATATATATTAAAAAAAACCTTAAAGGAACTCTGAAGTGAGATGTATAAAAATATTCATGGATGTCCATTCATGTCATTTCAGTGGCTCTGAGATCCAGGACAGTAGGGTTTTAGAGATCATCTGGGATGTTAGAATCAGCTCAGGTAGGTCCACAGGCCTTTTGGAAATGAGAAACTCCACTTCTCTAACTGGTGTACCTACACTGATACCATCATCATACCTCTGAAGTACCACTGGTTTTCTTCCCATGTTCTCAGGAGTCTGCTTCTGTTAGGTTGTCCGGAGTGGTGTCCAAGTGCAGTTTAAACTTTGCTGCCCAGGCTGGGCACAGTGACAGAAGACTATCATCCCAGCAACTCCTGTAATCCTAATGACTTGGGAGGTTTAGGCAGCAGGCTCACAAGTTCAAGGCCAGTCTCAGCAATTGAGTGAGGGCCTGAGAAACTTAGACCCTGTCTCAAAGTAAATAAAATTACAGGGGTGGGTGCATACCTCGGTGGTAAAGTGCCCCTGGGTTCGGTCCCCAGTACCCCGCCCCCCAAATCCCCAGAAACGAAACAACAAACAAAAGTATTGCCGCATAGGCATGGTCTTCTAGCAAAGGAATATAAATTTGTTTCTCAAATGTTCAACCAATAGCATAATCTAGAACACAGTGTATATTTGTAGCTCCCAAAACCTTATTTTTATCTTAGGTTTGAAGTAGAAATTCTATCTTAATTCTGTGTGCAGCTTCACTTTGACTGAACCACACAGAGGGTCCATTTCATCAGTGAAAATAGTGGAAGTCTTGTCTCTCTGGCAAGTTGGAGTAAGTACTTAGAAGTTTTCACTTTCACATAGCCACATAGAAACAAGGTCAGGAGAAGATCTGAACAAAATGTTGAGTTGTTTGCTTCTGTTGCTACAGATATGACCAAATAACATTTTTCTGTACTAGATGGCCCAAATAATAGGGATCCTTTCCATGGTGCCCATGTAATGATGAGATTTAATAGCAATTTCACAGCCTCTTTGAGTGCTTATTTGGCTCCTTCAAGAGGGCAACATCACTCCATTTTCATTTGGTTACTTTATATCAGTAACATCTTAAAATGGATTCTGCAGTTTCTTTGTTTCAGGATCACCTGATTCTCCTTCCCCATTCCTGTGATTCATCATCAGCTGGACTTGGTTGTCCATGTTTCACTGTTTTCCTGGTTTTCTGTCTATCCTTCAGATGCTTCTTTAATTGTTCTGCTCTATCAAGAAATTCTGTGCACCCTGCCCTGATACTTTGGTTGGCTTTATACAGCTTTGTCTTCTTTTGCTGCTTTGCTTGCAATATCTGTTGTTTTCTGGAGGCAGGTTCCAATGAACGCGGTAGTAGAAACCCAAGGAGGGTTCTTAGAGATAGAGGAAGGTTGAAGAAAGCCAATAGCAGTCATGTCTGATGGCACCCAGTTAAAGCCACAAACCTTAGGAGGTTGGTGTCTCTTTTGTACCAAGCAGTGACTTCTGTTTCAGAACTTATAAAATAGCACTGCGTCACACCAGCTGGGAACCTCCTCCAGACAGACATCATATTTAAGTCGTTCTTACCGGTAGTGTCTTAATGTTGTCTAGTTTTATGTTAGAAATAAGGCAAGGAAGGTTTAAGTTAAAGTTTCATTCCTAATGTGGCCCAGATGTGCACAGCATGGGAAGCAGGGAATGCTTTCAATGTAGTGTTGTGAAACTTGCTTGGAAACTTCCATATACGTTTTCTTTGTAATAAAGCTTCTTTGGCTTAAGCTCTCAGGAAAATAAATTTAATGTAGGTGATTAAAAACATGGCAGTCTTGGTTGAATATATCACAACATTTCAGAAGTTGGAAGATGAACTTAAAAGTAGACAGATGTGTCATCTGGAATGGTGACATAGCTGGGAATTTTGTAGGCTTCTTTTTTAACTTCCTAGTTTTAAACTTTAACTCTCCCAAGATTCATTCTGTTAGGAAACTTTCTGCTTTCTAACCCCAGACTCCATCTCTTTCCCTGATAATAACCCAGCCTCCTTCCTTCCCTTCTTTCCTTCCTTCTTTCTTTTTAAACAGTGACTAACCCTGAGCAGTTAGTGCATAGGGAAGAATCTGTCTTTGGCATCTCTCTCCTGTCTCTCTTTATGTCAGGCATTTCAGATCTGATGTATAGGGTTCTTGTCATCTTGCTCTCAGGGAGCCATATTGATCTTTCCTGGGTAGTGACAGACTCCAGAACATCTTCATTATGACCCTGCAACAAAACTTATCAATTCCATTTCCTGCCTTAAGTAAGTGCCCATCTGTTCTGGTAATTAATCTTGTACTCAACCACAGAAATGTGTTTTTAAGATCTTAATGCAGTTATCCTTTCCCCTCCCCTTGATTTTAAAGTATATCCTCCTCCTGCTCCCAGGCGAGTCTGAGGACATAGCTGGACATTGCTGGGCCTGGGTGTCCACAGCCTCTGTGAAGGTCTCCTCTACACTTGTGGATGGCTTGATTCTGCATTTCCATTCTTGCTGTGCGCTCACACAAGGCCCGTGCTGCGTTTAACAGGTTCTTGTTGCCATCTTGAGGTTCATAATCATTTTTAAAAGTGCCCTTCATTTTCATTATGCACTAGGACCTGGAAATTATGTAGTAGCTATCCTTTCTTTCTTTTTTTTTTTAAAGATAGAGTGAGAGGAGAGAGAGAGGAGAGAGAGAGAGAGAGAGAGAGAGAGAGAGAGAGAGAGAGAGAGAGAATTTTTAATATTTATTTTTTAGTTCTCGGCGGACACAACATCTTTGTTTGTATGTGGTGCTGAGGATCGAACCCGGGCCGCACGCATGCCAGGCGAGCGCACTACCACTTGAGCCACATCCCCAGCCCAATAGCTATCCTTTCAATGAGCTTTTATTCATGGCCTGCTTTCTCTCTTCCTCTTGTGTTCAGCATCCCCTTGGTAGGCTTCCTGTGCTACCCACATATCCCTGTGTTTTTAGCTTTTTTCTTTTCATTCATGTTCACCTCAGCCAACCGTAAAGTGTTGTTGCACTCAAAGAGTTTAGTTTTTACAATTGCTTGGTCAGTTGAACAGTCGGTGTAGTTTCTTGAGCTTTGACAGAGATTTTTATTCTAATTGTGTTGAGGAGCCTCTGTAATAATTATCTTCAGCTTTTGCCTGTGACTCTGTACTTCAAGAAATGAGTGCTTGCTTATAGCCAGTTACATTCTGTGTTTGATTGAAGTATGGCTGTGTTCACACTGAGCTGGCCTTGAAGCTCTGAGTTATATGATCTTGAGAGTCCCTCTGAGATTAAGGGTAGAAACTTAGCTATAGCCAGGTCCTGGCTTACTGTTTAGCGGTTGAAGGGTTCAGTTTCCATATTGGTAAAATGAATTCTTCATGTAGAATTGTATTGAAGTTTTTTTTCTCCCCCTTGAATGATACAGTTTTATATGTAAATGTCAAAAAATTAGAATCATTCTAGGAGGGAAGATAGAAAATAAATAAGTCAGAGTACAGTCTTTGGTAGTAAATTGTGCTAGCAAGAAAGCTCACACAGGATAAAGAAGGGGCTACAGATTGGTTGGGGTGGAATCAGTGAGCAGAGCTGTTTTTGTTGGGTGTGTCTGGATGGTCCTCCCTGAGGAAGGATCATCTGAGTAGATACTAAGGTACTAAGCCATGGACAGCATGAGGGAAGAGGAGTCTCAGAAAAGAGAGGAGAGCATCAGTTCTGGTACTTGGTGGTGGAGACAACTGAAACATGAAGAACTGTCACAGTGCATTTTTTTCCAGGTAGTATCTGCCAATCAACAAAAAGAAGAATAGGTTGGTTTTTTCTTTTTTCTTTTGGTCCTTTTTTGGAGGGTAGCGGTGTTGGTGTTAGGTTCTTCATGAGGATTCAACCTTTTAAAAAAGCCAAAGTACAGATATTAATATATATATATATATATATATATATATATATATATATATATGTGTGTGTGTGTGTGTGTGTGTGTATATATATATATATATATATATATATATATATATATATATATATGTATGTATTCAGGACCTTCAGTGTCTAAGGGAGTTTGGTTCTAGGCGATACCAAAATCCTCAAGTCCCTTGTATAAAATAGTGTAGTATATGCATAAAAATTACCCAATCTTCTGAGTGATTCTTTGAATTATTTATAGGTTACTTCAAATACCTAGTACAATGTAAATGTTATATAAATAGTTGTTATGTTGACTAGGAAATAATGACAAGAAAATAAGTCTGTTTATGTTCAGTACAATTTTTCTTCAGTGATTTTTGCTCTGCCATTAGTTGAGTCCATGGTTACAGAACCCATGGATACAAAGGGCCCATTTTATAGCGATGTATCTTGATGAATTTTAGTCATCATATGTACCAGCTATGATTATGTCTCTTCTTGGATCTACTTTGAGTTTGGTGATGGTATTGTTGAGGAAACTAACAGGCTTCAGATTGTATGTAGAAGATGGTCGTAAAGGTACCGTCATCCAAGTTTAACTTTACAGTAAGAGCATAAGTCTGCAATGAGATGGTTGTTGGCAACTTAAACCAAGTTGTCAAGAAAAAATACATATATATTTATACTTATTTTAAATTTAATAAAGGAGAAAACTTGGACACTGATTATTACAAAAATATTGTAGTTGATACGGGTGTAGCAGAATTGAGGCTTCAATAATAAACATTTATGGTTAATTGATAGCTTTTATGAACAGTTTTGTTATTGTGCAGGATATTGTGTCCTTTGAATTTGAAATACTTAAATTGTAACATAGAATTAATAATTTTTGTTTATTCCATTGTTAGATAATAGTTCCATACTGTTCCATTTTTGTTGCCTAGCTTTCAAAACCCCTGGGAACATAACAGTACCAGCACTACATACATAGTGTCAGACTTTAGAAGATGATGCCCATGGGTAGTTGTTTATTTGAGGGGGAACTGTAGAATGCTGACTTAAAACACTGTTGTTCTAGGAGGTATAGGTGGATGATATTTTAAGAGTTTTCCTGAACTGGGGATGTGGCTCAGTGGTAGGCCTGGGTTGAAGCCCCAGCACTACAAACAAACAAACAAACAAACAAAATCTGTCCCAAAAGTTGTTATTTGACTTTTAAAAATTCTTACAGATAGTTTGTTAGGCCGTTTTTGTTATTTGGAACTAGTGTTTATTTTTATGCCCATGATAAGAACATCAACAAATCTGAGTTTGCTTACTTATGTAGCTGGTATGTGAAGGCTACTTGAATACTCATAGTTGTTTTAGGTTAGTTTTCCGTTGGGAGCCTCAAATAGCTTTCCATTATGTTTACATTTTTACTTTTTGTGTCTTTTAAAGTCCTGCATTATTAATATTTTTAGTGTTAAGCTAACTACATAGATAATGTGTATTGAGTACACTTCTTATAACCCCAAATTGTTTTCAAGTGCTAGTTGCCTTAAAGATAAGATTATCATCCTGTGCACTGTTGATAGGAATGTAAACTGGCATTATTGTGAAAAACAATAATAGAATGGCCACATGACTCAGCAATTCCACTTCTGGGTATATACCCCCCAAAATTGAAAGCAAAGACCTAAAGAGAAGTGTACAACCATGTTCATAACAGCATTATGCATAAGAGGCTAAGTTGGGAGCAGCCCAAGTGTCCATTGATGCATGAATGGAATATCACCACAGGGGTGAACTTTGAAGGTATCATGCTAAGTGAAATCAGCCTGTCAGAGATACACTGTATGATTCCATTTTTGAGGTCCTATGTTATTACAGAGACAGAAAGTAGAAAGGAGGTTAACAGAAGCTAAAGGGAAGAGGAATGCATCCAAATTGCAATATGAAAAAAGTTATAGAGATGGATATGGTGATGATATAACATGTTAATATGCTTAATCCTATTGAACTGTTTGCTTAAAGATGGTTAAGATGATAAAAGCAACAATAACCACAAACCCATATTACTTAGTTGTAATTTTACTTCAGATGGGAAAGGCAAATAATTGCTACTGAATTGTGGGGTGAGGAGTGAGTGGAGTTGTAGGTGACACAGAAATGATAGAATATTGATAATTGTTAAATAGGGTGAAAATCCATAGTCCTTCATTGTTCTGTTCTATTTGTATATACTTGAAGATTTCCCTAAGGCAAAAATTTAAAAACTACTAATTGTCAATTCAGTTTAGAAGAGTAAATTTGTCATTGTGGGTTTACTGTGGCCATTCACCTTTTCCATAACTGATGGATGTGTCCCTGGAGGAGAGATGTGGACTGGTGCAGAATGGAGCAAGGGTGAGCCTTGGGATGGGAGGATGTTGCTTTTCAGTGTGCAGGCAGGGAAGGAGTACAGCCTCAAGAGGGAAGGGAGCTTCTCTTAGAAAGTCCTCTCGGCTGCCCTCCTTTGTGTTAGGACAGTTACTGATGGAGCTAGGAAAATATGAATATGTTCAGTGGTCATTCATGTTGTTAATTTCTTATGATAGGCCCAAATGGTCGTGCTTGTTACCATGTTGTTGGGAACTTCAAAAAAAAAAGTCTCAGTTACTGACCATTGTGAGGTCAGTAATGTGAGAAACACTGTGGTGTCCACTTCCTGGAGCATAAGTTTATCATGGGTAATGCTGTATTAAGACTGTGGGATTCTCATCTATGGCCTGGAGACAGGTACTTTTGTTTTCATCGTGGTTGGAATATGCCACCCACTTACAAGCTGCTCTAGTTGTTAGTCTAATAATTTATTTTAGAGAACGCAGTTCCTTTCAGTTAGCAGGACTGAGGCATCAAAGGCCTGTAAAACATCCTGATTTATTACCAAGAGAACCAGACATAGGAAGGTAGAAGTATTCTGATGTATAGACACTTTGAGCTTCAAATATACAGTCTGATCTTTGAGCCATTTTAAACAGAACATGAAAAGGATAAGAATTTTATCAGTAGCATTTAAATTTTATAACATAGTAATAAAAAAAGGATGATTTGGCAATTTAATACAAGAATATGAGAGTACATTTTTATTTCCTTTGTGTAAAAATCCCTGTGTTTAACTGATGTTTTGGGCTAATTCAGCACCACTCAGATCATCCTGTGGCTACTGGGATGAAAAAGTCTGCCAAGAACTGAAATACCTACCCTTTGTTCTGTGTCCCCACACTTTTGATGATCCCTGTCAGTCTGCTGGCATTTCATTTTGGAGTGGGTTTCTTTTAGTTTTGAGTGGTTTTGAAAGTGTGTTCATTGAACTTATAGAGAACTTTTGGTAATATCGCCATTTTGATGATGTTAGTTCTGTCTATCCATGAACAGGGTATATTTTTCCATCTTCTAAGATCTTCTTCTATATTTCTCTTTAGGGTTCTGTAGTTTTCATTGTATAAGTCTTTCACCTCTTTTGTTAGGTTGATTCCCAAGTATTTTATTTTTTTTGAGGATATTGTGAATGGAGTGTTTTTCCTCATTTCCATTTCAGAGGATTTGTCACTGATATACAGGAATGCCTTTGATTTACGCGTGTTGATTTTATATCCTGCCACTTTGCTGAATTCATTTATTAGCTCTAATAGTTTCTTTGTAGACCCTTTTGGGTCTGCTAGGTATAGAATCATGTCATCTGCAAATAGTGATAATTTAAGTTCTTCTTTTCCTATTTTTATGCCTTTAATTTCTTTCGTCTGTCTAATTGCTCTGGCCAGTGTTTTGAGAACTATGTTGAACAGAAGTGGTGAGAGAGGACATCCCTGTCTTGTTCCAGATTTTAGAGGGAATGCCTTCAATTTTTCTCCATTCAGAATGATGCTAGCCTGTGGCTTAGCATAGATTGCTTTTACTATGTTGAGGTATGATCCTGTTATCCCTAATTTTTCTAGAGTTTTGAACATAAAGGGATGCTGTACTTTGTTGAATGCTTTTTCTGCATCTATCGAGATGATCATATGGTTCTTATTTTTAATGCAATGCCAATCAAAATCTCAACGGCATTTCTTGTAGAAATAGATAAAGCAATCATGAAATTCATATGGAAAAATAAAGACCCAGAATAGCAAAAACAATGCTAAGCAGGAAGTGTGAATCAGGCGGTATAGCGATACCAGACTTCAAACTATACTACAGAGCAATAGTAACAAAAACAGCATGGTACTGGTACCAAAACAGGCGGGTGGACCAATGGTATAGAATAGAGGACACAGAAATCAATCCACAAAACTACAACTATCTTATATTTGATAAAGGGGCTAAAAGCATGCAATGGAGGAAGGATAGCATCTTCAACAAATGGTGCTGGGAAAACTGGAAATCCATTTGCATCAAAATGAAACTGAATCCCTTTCTCTCGCCATGCACAAAAGTTAACTCAAAATGGATCAAGGAGCTTGATATCAAATCAGAGACACGGCGTCTGATAGAAGAAAAAGTTGGATATGATCTACATACTGTGGGGTCGGGCTCCAAATTCCTCAATAGGACACCCATAGCACAAGAGTTAATAACTAGAATCAACAAATGGGACTTACTCAAACTAAAAAGTTTTTTCTCAGCAAAAGAAACAATAAGAGAGGTAAATAGGGAGCCTACATCCTGGGAACAAATCTTTACTCCTCACACTTCAGATAGAGCCCTAATATTCAGAATATACAAAGAACTCAAAAAATTAGACAATAAGATAACAAATAACCCAATCAACAAATGGGCCAAGGACCTGAACAGACACTTCTCAGAGGAGGACATACAATCAATCAACAAGTACATGAAAAAATACTCACCATCGCTAGCAGTCAGAGAAATGCAAATCAAAACCACCCTAAGATACCATCTCACTCCAGTAAGATTGGCAGCCACTATGAAGTCAAACAAAAACAAGTGCTGGCAAGGATGTGGAGAAAAGGGTACACTTGTTCATTGTTGGTGGGACTGCAAATTGGTACAGCCAATTTGGAAAGCAGTATGGAGATTTCTTGGAAAGCTGGGAATGGAACCACCATTTGACCCAGCTATTCCCCTTCTCGGTCTATTCCCTAAAGACCTAATAAGAGCATGCTACAGGGACACTGCTACATCGATGTTCATAGCAGCACAATTCATGATAGCAAGATTGTGGAACCAACCTAGATGCCCTTCAATAGATGAATGGATAAAAAAAAATGTGGCATTTATACACAATGGAGTATTACTCGGCATTAAAAAATGACAAAATCATAGAATTTGGAGAGAAATGGATGGCATTAGAGCAGATTATGCTAAGTGAAGCTAGCCAATCCCTAAAAAACAAATGCCAAATGTCTTCTTTGATATAAGGGGAGTAACTAAGGACAGAGTAGGGACGAAGAGCATGAGAAGAAGATTAACATTAAACAGGGATGAGAGGTGGGAGGGAAAGGGAGAGAGAAGGGAAATTGCATGGAAATGGAAGGAGATCCTCAGGGTTATACAAAATTACATACAAGAGGAAGTGAGGGGTAAGGGAAGAATAATACAAGGGGGAGAAATGAATTACAGTAGAGGGGGTAGAGAGAGAAGAGGGGAGGGGAGGGGAGGGGAGGGGGGATAGTAGAGGATAGGAAAGGCAGCAGAATACAACAGACACTAGAATGGCAATGTGTAAATCAATGGAAGTGTGAATGATGTGATTCATCAATCTGTATACGGGGTAAAAATGGGAGTTCATAACCCACTTGAATCAAACTGTGAAATATGATATATCAAGAACTATGTAATGTTTTGAACGACCAACAATTAAAAAAAAAAGTGTGTTCATATAGTTACTGGTCATCTTTTTCCCCTTGGTGAATTATCTGTAGTTGTTGCACATATTTCATTGGTTGTTTGCCTTGTTTTGGCAAATTCTAAAAACTCTTGTCTTTATTAATATTGGCTACAAGTATTTTTCTCAGTTTGTTTTGTTTTTATGTATTTTTTGGTATGGTATTCTACCTTTAAAAAAAATTATACCCTTTTTTGACTTCTAGGTTTAACATCATTGTTAAACTCCTTCCTGTGCTTCAAAAGGTATTTTTGAACATTTTACCCATGTTTTCTTCAAGTATTTTCTATTTATTTATTTATTTATTTATTTTACTTTAAATGTTCTGTGTTTGGAACATACTTTGGCTTAAGCAATAGGGTTGTCTTCCAAATGGCTAGCTGTTTGTTTCAATGCCAGTTTCTGAGCCCTGTGTCTTGCTCCCACAGAATCCTTAAATTTGAGGTTTTTCTGACTGGTGAATGTGTTGGGCTTAATGTCGTATACAGATGGCAAGGTGAATGTTGAGTTAGTCTCCCACATAAGGTAAGAAAGCTGCTGACTTCTGCTTGGATGAGGAGCCAAGGGAGGACTGTGTCAGCTGCGGCATGGGGCAGGGGCTAGCTCTGCTCATTTTCTGGAGAATGTGGTTGACATTGTATTCAGTGTGTGTTGAAATAAGGATTGTTTTTATAGAAATTCCATTCTATTATTTGTCAAATTTAGAAGTAACTCATTAGAATTTCTTGATCTTGTCAGGTGGAAGACTTCATCACACCACTCCTTGTAAAACCCAATGGAGGTTTTGCTTACTGTAACTGAAGGCTGTGGGTAGAGATGTGAGCCGAAGGGGGTCTTCCAGTCAGCACTGCTTCACCACAGGCCCCTACCAGAGTGCAGCTGGGGAAAGCTCTGGAACTGAAATTTGTCTCCTGGAATTGCCACAGGATTTGTCATTGTGGACTGTGGCTCACTTTGAGCAAAACACAAAGTGGTTGGAACATAGTTTAGCTGTGACTGTAGCAGGGATGAGGCTGGTAGGTCTGAGGGGAGATGGGTGCTCTGGGAAGCACTTGGAGCCTCTAGTATGGTGTCAGTATGACCCAAGAAGAACTGTAGCTTAAACCGTAGGCTCTCTGTTGGTGAGGATATTGGGGTTTTGGAGTAAGCAAATGTTAAAGTAATGATGATGAACATTTATGGCAACTATTATGCCTACAAACAATAAGTGGTGTTGAAGATGTGGGGAAAAGGCACTCTTACATACTGCTGGTGGGACTGCAAACTGGTGCAGCCAATATGGAAAGCAGTATGGAGATTCCTTGGAAAATTGGGAAGGGACCCACCATCTGACCCAGCTATCCCTCTCCTTGGTCTGTACCCAAAGGACCTAAAAACAGCATACTACAGGGACACAGCCACATCAATGTTTATAGCAGCTCAATTCACAGTAGCTAATAGGAAAACTGGAACCAACCTAGATGCCATTTAGTAGATGAATGCATAAAAAAATGTGGCATATATGCACATTGGAATTATACTCAGCAATAAAAGCGAATAAAGTCATGGCATTTGCAGGTAAATGGATGGAGTTAGAGAAGATAATGCGAAGTGAAGTTAGGCAATCCCCCCAAAACAAATGCCAAATGTTTTCTTTGATATAAGGGAGTTGATTCATAGTGGGATAGGGAGAGGGAGCATGGGAGGAATAGACAAACTCTAGATAGGGCAGAGGGGTGGGAGGGGAAGGAAGAGGGCAGGGGATAATTAATGATGGTTGACTGTGATGATCATTATTATCCAAAGTACATGTATGAAGACACAAATTGGTATGACTATACTGTGTATACAACCAGAGATATGAAAAATTGAGCTGTATATATGTACTAAGGATTGTAATGCATTCCGATGTTATGTATAAATAAAAATAAATAAATAAAAAAGCTTAAAGTAGAAAAAGTCGTGTTAAGGCCTACAGAGGTAACATGCCTGCCCTTTTTACTTCATTACATTTTCTCAAAAATGTACTGCAGACAGAAAGGGCTCAGTGAGCACTTGGTGAAGGAAGAGGAATTGGATGTTTGCTTTAAATAAAACCAGCGTAGTTTCAAATTTTCCTTGCTTAGAATTTGAGTATATCGGAGTGTAAAACTTGTAGAATCTCCACAAGAATATCAGTAGGAAATGAACACCTCAAGCTCTGATTTGATTAAAACCATTAGATGATCAGAACCTAGATAGGATTCCTCACAGTTCTTCATCATTTTAGATCACTTTAGCATAAATTTAGCATAAATTACAGTATATTAATTTAAAGCACAGTTCCTGAGATTTATGACTTCAAAGTTGAAACATATGGCTTTGTAATATTTGTTTAGATACTGAAATTAGTTGAATTCCCTAAAAAAATTCTGGAAGAAAAACTAACTTACAAATGTGTTTATTACATTGAAGATGGGACCAAATTGAATCAGGAGCATAAATTTGATGTTTTATAACAATGTGTTATATCCTGGCAAAATTAAAGAATTTAATTGGTATACATAAACTCACAGAGAAATGAATAATAATCAGTGTTTATGAATTATAATTAATGGATATATGTGAATGATATAAAAATCTATAAGATATTTGTCTTCATTTTACTCTACTTAGGGCCAATTCTTTAAGTGTAACTTTGGTAGAAGAATCTTTGAGTTTAAATTAGATTTTCGTTTGAATGGAATACTGTAGTAGTAAGTGATTTTTGAAAGTTCTTGGCTGATTTAACCTTTCAAAATAGCCTGAGGCATTCTGTTTGGGATCAAAACTACCAGCATTCTCCAAATAAGGAGTTAACGTTCAGGATTAATAATACCATTTGAAAACATAAACTTGGCACCAAAGACGTCCATTATTGACAGCATAAAGGTTCAGGGTTCTCAGTGGACTTTACTTTCAGAGTCTACAGACTGTCCTGTTTAGGCTTACAAAGGTAACATGCCTGCCCTTTTGCCTTCCTACCTCTGGTGGAAACAGCTCACCTGGTAGCTGATACGTGAGGCACACAGTTGTATGCGGACACCAGGGCTGCAGTCTTGCAGGCCAGGTTGGAGTCCCCCATCTGTTGTGCTGCATTTGACTTGTAGCACTTGTTTCCTATTGGTGAATGAGTGTCTTTCTTTTGGATTATTGCAGAAGCAGGTTAATTATCACACACTTTGGAGCATTGCTATTGGAACTGGAATTCTGAATACACAAAAACATGTTTCTTCAGATCATGTATTTGGTATGGCTCAATGTTGTACTTTCTTGACTTGGTTTGCATCTATAGGAGAAGAGTGAAATTGCTGTTTTAACTTCATTACCTTCATTAGTGATATTGTTATATTTGACTATAAAAAATAAATAAATGTGCCATAATCCCAGGAAGTGAATAAAATACTGCTCTAGTTTTATGGACCCAACTTGAAATTAAATTATCATTATTATTCCTAACAGCCAGCAGGATAAAAGGGACATCTTTCCATTTAAAATAGGATTGTGACTGTGGAATTATGTATATTTTCATTTTTCTGGGATAAAAAATGGCTGCCGATATTTTATAATTTAGTGTCATGTTAGAAATTTCATTTCATGATCATTTGTTCATTCACATGTATTTTTATTTTTAGCTCTAAGCGAAAGACATGAGGCCTCAGCCTGAAATGAGGTGTGGTTTTGAGGTCATCCGAAGTGTGCGGTCGCCTCGTCCTGAAACCACTCCACACAGAATGGTAATGGCAAAACCTGAAAGAGAGAGAGAGGGGCCTTCACTCTTCTATGTCTGTTCCCTGTCCCACTTCCTTCCTTTCTAAGACTTAACAATCTTTAAAGGTAGGGATAAAGGGCATTAAATAACATACTGACATATCCTAGCTAAACTGGTTCAAAATTTTAATAGTAAAATGAATATCATAAATCCCCATCCATGCTAATCAAACCTTTTGGAGTTGTTTAAACATATTTTTAAGTGAGATTTTGAGCTACTTAAATAGCAGAAAAATATTTACCACATGAAAATAATCTGAGTCAGTAGGAATTCATGGATTGAAAAGTTTTTTTTCTTTGAAAACCAGTAGGGTTTACTCTTAAACAAAAGCTGATCTTGTCTCAATAAAATTTTCAGATTTGAAAATATGGATTCTTGCCATAATGCTCTTTTCCTGTGTAAGAATATTGATGTCTTAAGCATATGTGTGTGTTTGTTTTTACTTTTCAAATCATAAAGTGATCATTGAGAATGTTATGTCAGTTAACTTTGCTTTAATTATTTTACATATATCCATAACTGTTTTAATTAATGCAGATTTAAAATGATACCCTTTATAGTTGAAGGTAGTAAACTTTTTTTTTTGTTATGGTAAAACTTACTTGGGGCATGTCTTCTCTTAATTATTAAGTCTATTCTGAATGCCAGTGTTCTGTTAAGTACATTAAGGTAGCAGTGCTTACAAAACCAGCACTAGGTGTAACTTTTGTAGGAGTAGAATTTCAATAAGGTTCTTTGCTCAAATTCAGATTTTATACTGAGCCATTAGTACAGATGGGGGTTCTTTATTTTATTTCATTTCCTGTATTACATGTAACAGCATTGATAGCAAAATAGCATCACAAATTGACTTCTGTTTACTCTAAATTGTGCATTTGTTTAACTAGATGAGATGCTGAGAAAATTAAATTTTGTCCCTGTCTGAAGGGCTATACAGAAGGCAAATTCTAAATTCTGTTCAGACAGTATTTTTATTTCTTAAGTCATGTTTATTTTCATGCTTTCTTCTTAGAGGTTGTCACTATAGTTCTGTACCTTCCCTCATTACTCCACAGTATTTTCTTACCCCCCCCCCAATCCTAGATGTTGAGTATGACTTAAAATTTAGGAAATATGTCCTGTTTCTTCATGTATGTGACTTGCTATAATGATAGGGAGAATTGTTCACATGCACTGAGAAAAAAACTATTGGGTGCTCAGCCACAGAAGCCTGGGTGCTGTTGGGTTACCTAGGAGTGCTCTCAGCTTGTGTTCATGGGCCAGCCTTGCCTTCTTCTAAAGAAGAAAGTTCTTTGTTTTATCATCACTCCTGGACATATGAACTCTGAACTCTTGGTTTTGTAGGGTGGAAGCTGATCTAAGTAGTTGTCTCTTTCTCCTGTTTTCCCAGGCAGTTTATGGCATTCATCACACAACTGTTGGGTTAGCTTGTTTTCTTTTGCATCTGTCTGCCTTGCAGCAGGAAGTTACTTAGATCAGAGATAATTACTGATAAAGGATAAAGAAGAGAAAAAAGAAGTGAAATGACTATCCTAAAAGTGGTAATCATAAAATTTAAACCTGAAATTGTCCCAGAATGTTCAAGAATACACAGATATACCCAAGTTATTCACAGAGACATTTCTGGCAGATGCTGCCAATTTGCAGTATTAGCATCGTGTAACGAGGAGGGGAAAGAGCTATGGTTTTTCACCTCCTCCCTTTCACTTGTCAGGTGAATGAATTAGTAGAAAGCAAAGTGGCTGAAAGGTAGGCAGTGTAAGTTCAAAGGAAAAAGAAAAACAACTGAATCTTCGGGGAGGATTAGTTCCTTTCAGGGACCCATGGAACACATTTCCTGTTTCTAGCTGTGGACCCAGGTGTGGACACGGGTATTCTGGGGGCAGATGGAGAACTGTTGCTGGGTGCCATTCTTGGTGGTTGTCTTTTACCAACTTCTTCGGTTCCTGCTGGGATTAAAGGACTCTGGGAATGTTCTGGAACAGTAACTTTGACAGTCAGGTTTTCTTAAGATTTCTTTTAGAAGGCTTTTAGAAGCTAAAGGGCTTATCCATTACTGTTCCCCTCCCCGCCTTTGTTTTGCTTTGTTATAAGGAAAATTGACTGATGTATATTTAATAGAAGGAACATTGAGAACATTAGTTTTTTTTAAAAGCCACGTTACGTTTTAATATAAAACAACTGGCATTTTAAAATCTCTCTATCTGTGATACTTTTGTCAATCGAGGTGTTTCCTCTTAGCCAATTCTAGCCACACTATTGACTGGGCTTCGGCATTTGATATACCCAGAAAGAATTAGCCAGGCTAGAAAATCATGGTCCCCACTGGAATGAATGTTTTAAAAACCTTCTTAAATTCTGAAAACTGTGACTACAGATGAAAGAGACCCAAGAGGGTGAAAAAATTAAAAGAGTCCGACAATAAAGAGTGTGGGTAGGGCCGGGGTAAATTTTGTGGAGGTGACCTAGAGTGCACTGGAGGAGGAGGTCATGTGGCGAGGTGGGGCTGGGGTGGCGGGGGGAAGGGGCCATCCTCTGTTCTTCAGGTAGCTCCACTAGTGTGCTGCAGTATTGTAAGGATAGTGATATGGAAATAAACAGGTGCATTACCTAACAGTGAGTTTGATTTTGTTCTGGTGTGTTCCAAATGGTGATGTGACTCAAAAGATTAGCTTAACTTCAAGTAAATATCATAAATATTAAAGAAAATGTTTCTAGTTAAGTTTCTGTTGTACAACTTAATAAAATAGACAACTAAGCATAGAGGAGAACGAAGCCATGTAAATAGTTGTGGTTGATGGTTGCTTCCTAGAAACTTAATAAAACATTCAGTTTTATGATTCACATTTTAGTATTCAGATTTTAGGTTGACCTCATTGTGCTATGGGAGTAGTTTAGTTGTCCATGGAAGTCCACAGCCTGCACATTCCTTGGCAGTTCAGAGATCTGGCTCCGTTTGCCCAAGGAGAAACAAAACTCTACTATGTGCGTAGGAAGCTAGAGAAAGTGAGCAGAAGCAATGGCCCTGTGCATTGGAAGTGTTAGACCAGCTCCTCCTGGAAATCTGAAAGCATGGCTCCTGTTTTAGTCAGTCTTTTCTCCTCTGTGACCAAAAGACATGACAAAAACAATTCTAGAGAGGGAAGGATTTATTTGGTAATCACAGTTTCAGAGGTCTCAGTCCATAGATGGCCAGCTGTTAGCCAGAGGTGAGGCAGAACATCAAGGTGGAAGGGCCTGGTGAGGAAGGCAGCTCAGGACATGATAATCAGGATGACTTACCAGGGACAAAGTATAAACCCCAAAGGCATGCCCCCTGTGACTCCCCTCGGCCAGCCACACCCTACCTGCCTACAGTTCCCACCCAGTGGATCCAGTCAGGTGGATCAGTGCCTGATCAGGGTAAGGCTCTCACAACCCAGTCATTCCACCTCTCCGTTTCCTGTACTCTGGGGGACACCTTGCATCCTAATCTTGGCTCTTTTCCCTGAGACTGCAGCACAGACATGGCATTTTGTGTGGTTCCTGTCCATGCAGGACATACCTTTGACTGCCTGTCAGGAAGCCCTGATCTGAAAGATTGTCCTCCCTTTACTTCTGCCCTTGCTTCAACTTTGCTCTCCCACTGTCAGTAGTTCTCCGTCACCTTGGAGTGGGATGTCCACCCTGGAACGTTGTCGATTGCCTCTCCAAACAGCTCCTGCTCTGAGTTGAGAACTTCATAAAGAAATGGACCAGAACTCTCTGCAGAGGCTGCCCCCATTTAGGCATGTTCAAACTAGAGCCCAAGGCTTATACATAGTGATGCCTCTTGCTGGAGAAGGTTTTGTTTCACAGTAAGTGAAATATTGTTTTTAAAATGAGCATGCTTTTTCCCTAAAAATTCTGGTTATTATGAATTCTTTCTCCCTAAGTGTGAATTTTTCTCATGTCTTGGGTGTAAAATGTGTACTTGAAGCTGTAATAGTGGCTAGAAATTTGAGATTCATTGTTTTGTGACTTCTAAATTTGCAGCACATTTTCAGGAAAATAGTCAAGGTTTCCAGATTCCATTTTATTCCTTTCAGATTTTGTGAATGTCTGATTATCTCTGAATTTTATTAATTCATTTATAAGTTTAGGAAAGACTATCTTCAGTTAGAAAAGTATTTCAACACAAAGGTCCATTTGAACAGCTCCACAGTGAAATCGCAGACCATCTGCTTGTTATGTCATTCACGGGACTTTCCTGCAAAATTCAGCTTCACTCAGAAGGTCATCCTTGGAAAACGAAGAAGTCTGAAGAGTCTCTGCTCTTGGGACTAAGTGAACAGAAGGACGTGTGTCCTCAGGGTAACAGTGCAACATATCCTGGAAACATCTTGGACAGCATCACTGTTGGTATGTGAGGCAAGACTTGACTTTCATTTACGAATTGGACCTACAAGGTGTAAGCTAATCTATATAACATAGATTTAATGTACACAAAATACAACCTTCACCCCAAAACATTTCTGTCAGTACAGTCTGTTGTTAATAACCCACACTGGTAGAGGGGAGCCTGGATCAGACAACTTAACTGAAGTCAGACAACATTCAGGATTTGAAGGTGTTTTTGTAGTTCATTTTAGCATACAGTGTTTGGGATTCTACACATGTGCCTTACAATTTTCTGTCCCCAGAGAGAGGGACCCGAGAGAGGAGCTCAAATTGATCCATGCTTCAGATACCCATTTTACTGGGGAGAAAACATCAAGAAAACATCAAGCACAAGATTCTAAAATTGGGTAGAGTCCTGTGACATTTCTTCTGCTTACACTTTCCAAGTAAATTTATTACATTTACTTCTAGCTCTTCAGAATGATGCCCAGTTTTAGTCACTGCCTTAAGACCATCCAGGTCAGTCTTCCCTCCTGTGGTCAGGTGTTATTTTGCTGAAGATGAGAGCTTTTCAGCTGCTTCATTGTGAGAATTCGCCTATTGCCTTTTATTCTACCTCCCTTCCTATGGGGAGTAGACTTGTTCAAGTCATAGGTGTCTTTGGCCTCTAAGGTTTGCCTGTAATAATTCATGGATTCTAAATGTGGCCTTTTGGTTGTGCTGTTGAAGTGGTCTCCATGGTACAATTGCTCTTCTCTGGGCATGGCTCGGGGTGGTTTCTAGCCTTTCCTTCCAACCACTGCATTCTCCTCAGGCTAGGAGGGGGTCTTAGCATGCCCCAGGGGTGGGAGGATGCAGAGCTACTCTGGAAGCTGGCTAGCTCCTCCGTCAGTTAAGGAGATAGCTGAAGAAAGCCACCTGTTTACCTCAGGTGCTTTAAAAACACATGGCAGGGAAGGCCAAGGTTTTAGGCCCACATGAACCCACATTGAATCTTCATTGTCTGTTCAGGTGTGTCTTACTTTAAAACAATTACAATAATAACAACCCTTTAAAAAAATCGTCACATACCACTGATTAAGATACTGAATTTTTTCTTGTAGTTTTCAGAAATATTGCAGATGTGTTTTGTGTAAGAGAATATATTGTATATAATAATTTTCTGACTCTTGCTCTAATAAAAATTAAGTTGTCTAATTATTCAAAATCTAATAGTTTTATTTTTGAGAAAATTTTAAAGCATGACTATTTTTACTTTTCATTCTCGGAAGCTTGTATGTGTGGTGTGCATGCGTCACATAATCAGACTCCATCTCTTTTCTCCAGTGAGAGTCTCTGAACTGTTCTGAGCACTGTATGGTAGGGGGACCCCAAGGCATATCAGGCTTTTCCGTGTGAGTAGCAGAAACTTTGTTCTAATGAAGTAGCTTGTACTTGAGTTTTAATAAGGACCTTTTTTTGTTTAAAATATGCACACGAAGTAAAAGAAAGGAAATAGACAAAAACATCTACAAATAAGTCAGTCTAAATCAGGGTCCGGAGCTAGTCTCCCTAAACTTAACAGTGCTAGTGAGTCAGTAGGCATGGCAGGGACGAGGGTTGGGATGGGGGCTCCCTTCTGGAATCAGCAGCGGTGTGGGCAGTGTGTTCGCCGTGTGCTGTGTGTCTGAAGCCAATGTCAGGAGACCTTGGCTACTGAAAGTTCACCCCATAGCTCTGGCATAATTGGTGGTGGTGGTGGAGGAGTGTCCCTTTGCAGTAAAACAGGGACAAGGTAGGGACTTCAGACATTATTTTTGATAGAAAAATTCCTTTGTACTTTATGCCCTTTTCTTAGCTATATGTCCTCATTTTGTAAAATTAAGTTCTCTAAAGGTACTTTTAAATTATTTTATTGGTCTGTAAAGTCAAAAAGCTGAGCACAACTCTTTTCTTGGAAATATAAATATTAGCATGTTGAAGTCTTGGTTCTCTTCAAGGACCTATTAATTTTTGTTTACCCCATAACCCATACTCATAGGACACTAGTTAAGAGAGTCTGAGAACAGTTCGTCGAGACAATTACTTCAGCCCTGCTGTATATTGGGAGTCATGGTTTTAAAAATCTGACATGGTAGCCGTTAAAAGGACAACTAGCACTATTCTGTTTCTGTCAACTCTTGACCAGGGACTTCCTATAAATCTCTCAGATTACCAGTATTTATGCAAACATGCACTACAATACAGACTCCCAGGAAATCACTTATACTACCTTGCTGATAATTTTCTGACCTGCAAAATAGCCATCAACCTATAAAAAAGTTGTACAACAATCAATAACCAAAAATGATGCAGTGGTTATAATTTGTATCATTTTCATTTCTGCTCATCTATAATACCAAGTTTAAGACTAACTCTAGATATCATTGTCTTGTGTGACTAGACCACTTGTATCACTTAGCTTAAAGAACTGGGCAAAGAGCCTCTGAAGGGAGGAGATGTCAGGGATGAGTCTGTGATAGGTTCAAGTGATGTGGTCACCTTCATCTTCCCCATGGAAAGACATTTTCTAGAAATATTTAAATAATAACCAGTTTTCATATCTTGTCCACTTAGGGCAAGCCAGTGCTTATATGATTTGTCATTGTTCTTATATATGATTTGTCAAGGAGTGAAGACATTGGGATTTTTTTCCTTGGGTTCCTCAAGAGTAGGGTTGGTGTCCTTCCTAAGTGCTTGTGGGCAGGACATTGAAAGGAAGTCTGTGGTCCCTAGTCTGGTGTACCTCCCTTTCCTCTGGGATGTTGCTCAGTAGGGACAGCTTGCCCTATTCTTTGTTGTTTCCTTAGAGACTCTTAGGAGTCCCAACATTGGGTTATTAAACCCTGGACTATGGGTAATTGGGCAGAAGCCTGCTTTCTGTGTTCACTGGGAGTTGAGAGCAAGAATGAAATTGCTAAATAAGATGAAATTGGCTGGAGGGTATTTGAGACTCCATGTGCAGGTGACTCCCCATCCTTTCTTATGGGTGGAGGAACATCTGTGGGGGCTTTTGAGTGTCACAATACTAGAAGGCAGAGTTTGCAGTTAAAATTGGATTTGGATGAAATATTTTGAAATTTCTCAATTTTGCAGCAGAGGAAGATGATAAATTGATACATATTGACATAGCCAGAAATGATGATCCTTGTGGAGTTTGGGAAGAGGTTCTGCTCAGTCTTGATGACACAGCTATAACCAGGCATCTCAGTCTTTTCTCCTTCCAGTATCTCTGTCTTGTTCCAAAGCAAATTGTATTTTTGGTTAAATGACCTCTGAGGTTTCCCCTAGAAATTGGGATTTCCTTTAGCTCTTGATTGGTTCTCAGTGGCCTGGTAGGCACCATGTCAGCTTAGAAATTCATGTCACAGAATGGATTATTATGCAATTTTAAGAGCCCCATTTGTGGAGTCTTCTGGAGCATATTAAAATATTGAAGACATTGTAGGATAGTTTTTCTGCTTTGAGAAATGAGAAAGTACTTAATGACTGGGCCCAGTGTAGGCTTAATGTGCAACTCTGGGCTTGCTTGGGCTGCATCCCCAGTTCCTGTTTGGCCTGATTCAACAGGTCTCTGGCTGAGTGGCAAGACAGAATTTCTGAGCAGTTCAATTTCTTGATGATCTACAAAGTTTAAGGCAGGTATTGGAGCATTGCTTTATTTCCCATACATATATATATATATATATATATATATATATATATATATATTATTTATTTATTTAAATAAAAACGTTTTTCCAGAATATTACTAAACATTTTCTCCCTTCGATCTCTCAAAAACTGTTTTCCCAAAGTACAGATGCATTCTTTTTCTTGTAAAGGTGATCTGCTTTGTACCGTTTTCAAATGATGTGGAAAAATAAAAAGAACTAAATTTACTGCCTCACTACTGTTACTACTCCAGTCCTCACGATTGTACACTGCTTTGCTGTCAGTGGCTTGCGGTGCACATTGTCCAGGCTACCAGCACCCTTTCAATGGCTGTGCTGTGTGGATGGAACAACTCCCTATTGCTGGAAATTAAGTGGTTTACAATTTCTGTTATTTGGGTTCTTTCCAGTTTTTGAGTCTTAAAAACTCAGTTTCAATGACTATCCTTCTGTATAATTTCTACACTCACCCAGTTATCTCCTTGGTATAAATTATAGACTCTTCAAAAATTGGGATGTCTATATCTGAGATGCACAATACTGGAATTAGTTCTGTGAAGTGATGTCTTTGAGCATTTTGTGTGTGTGCTCAAATCACCCAAGCAGCAGCTTCTCCCTTCAGGTCTGCATGGTATGTTGCAGGATGGGTGTGGAGGATGGATGGCAGCCTTTCCTGCACCACTTGCTCCAGTGCTTGTTGCAGATAAAGGTCGTCTGCAGCCAGGTATTAGGTACTGACTCCAAGACTAACGACCAAGATTTAGAGTCTAAAATGATGAGTGCAAGTCATAGGAAACAGAAAACAGAACTTTCTGGCTTCCTCCCATGAAACTGCTTTGAATCCCAATTCTACTTGTCTAATTAGGCAGATCAAAGAGACACGTACTTTGGAGAAGTGGAAGTTCTGGTGCATTTCTCAGTCTAGCCTGTCTTAACAGAGGGCCAGATGTAAACGTCAGTTCATTCTCGTTGCATGAGGGAAGATACCTTCTGGAAGGTGTCTGATTGGATCTGCACACTTAGTTGCTTGGCGTCTTCTACCCTTGTGTTTGCCCCAGCCAGTCTTGGGTCTTAAGCTCTCTGGATGGTTTCTAGACTAAATCGCTGGCCACTGAAAGTGAGTAGAACCCAAAGCCTTGTAAGGACTCCATGTCCCACTTCAGTTGAAGTCATTAATTCTATTCTCCATAAAAATGAGCTCCACTTGAAAACAAGCTATACCCATTCCTCCTCCACCCCGTCCCCTCCACCCTCCTCCTCCATCCCCCCCGCCCCACCACTGCCTTTACATTTGTTGCTCACAAGCCTTGCTCCCTGGTGTCCCTTATACCTCTGAAATGCTGAAACGTCCTCAGAGAAACATTCTCTGACCAACCCATGTGAAGTAGCACCTCTGGCACTATCTCTGTTTCCTGGTAGCTGTCACAACCTGGTCACAACCTGACATACATTTGTCCTCTGCACTAAAATATAAGCTCAGAGAAGGCAGGTTCTTTTTTTAGTTTGTGGCTATTTCCTCAAGACCTAGAGAAATCCCTGATGTTACTCATTGAGTCTCTGTTACTTGACTACGAATCAAGTCCAATGCCTCCAGCCGAAGAATTGTGAAGAAACTTGAGATTTTAGAGGATCTGGATTTGCAGGAGAGCAGCACCTACCTCTGGCTGAGGAGGGGTTGCCCTGGCCATCAGTGCCAGGCCTCCCTCTCTGTCCTCTGTCTGAAGCCAGGGCCTAAAATTCCCATTTGGATGTTGACATGTGATGGTGAGGAATGTTGTGTAAGCATTTGTGGGGACTGGTCCAGTTGACATTTGTGGAGTAACAGCCACGGTGCTGGGCATTATGTGGGGAACCAGGGTCACAGAAGTTGCCTGGTCAGAGTTGCCAAGCTGATGCCTCCTTGAAGTGAGAATGTAGGGGACAGGATTGCCCAGCTGCAACCCCCAGGCCAGACACAGGAGCTCTGAGGGAGGGAAGCTGCGTTCATTGGGACAGAGTCATGTGGAGCCTGGCAGCTTGTGGGGAGGCATCAGCCTGGGTTGCGCCCCTGATCTTGGGTAGAGGAGGGCAGAGAAAGGAGAAGTGAACCCACCTAAGGGTGCTTGGGAGCTCCCAGAGCTCTGGAAGGAGGAGGGAACTCAGCCCCACTAGTAAGATCTCATGATTCCTCTTTCTACTGTAGACCTCTGTGGTCTCAATTCAGAACCTAATGTTTAAAAGTATATTTGTGGGGAATATTCCAGAAAGTTCCAAGACCCAGAAAGCCTATTGAAAACCAACTTTTAAAACAACAAAATTTTTCTTCTTTTTCCCTCCCTTTTGTAAGATGAGAGACAAAAGAAGAGACAGAATAGCTCCTGTTTCTCTAAGAATATGAATAGACTAAAAGGAAACAGGATTCCTAAGGGGATCTCACTTATGCAAGCAATACATTATTCAAAAATAAATTCTTCAAATACTCCAAAGAGGTCCCTTGAACTTTTCTGTAAGGAATGAATATTTAATTGAAAACAGAAGCATAGTGCAAACATGCATGAGCATGCTATCCTAACCTATGGAGACAGCTTTCCGGCCTAGTTCTGATGAGATTTTATTTCTGTCCTAGCTGAATTACCAAAATGTCGTGCTACAGTGTGCTGACACAGAAGGTTCTGAGCAAGAGGCGCACACGACATTAGTAGCATCAGGAAAAACCCTGATGACAGTAGGACCTCATGGTTATGGTCCTATCGCCTATGCACCAGCTCTTAGAAATCATGCTACAGGGATTGACAGATTCCTCCTGCCCAGTCTTCACATTGTCACCTGGGAATTTAGTTCAGTTGCAGATTCTGATTTGGTCATTCCTCCTTTAACCCCCTTGAAGGGAAGACCTACTGCTGCTCCACTGGCTGTGTGGCAGTGGTGGCAAGTCCCAGCTTGCCAAGGCCTTGGGCATGCGTAGATTTCATGGAAACTTTGAGACTGCCCTGGGAGTTGGGCAGTGCTGGTGTGACCTACTTTTACCCATTACGAAATCAGTGAGGCAGATGGCCAGAGTGTGTGCTAGGATCCAGAGTTCGACTCGTGTAGTGCTTACGTTGAACCAGTTCTGACCTGGTTATTGCATCATGGGGCAGGGGTGAAACTAAAATGGTAGTTTTGGAAACACAAAGGGAAAATACATAAATATTCTATTATTAGAATTGTGTCTTTTGAGGATTTAGAAGTAAGAGCTAGTGGGCTAAGGACATGTAAAGTTTGCATGGGAGTTTTAGACTTGCCATTTTTAGGCAACAGGACAAAGCACAAGCTGAGCGTCCTACTCGTGGCAAACTTCAAAGATGGTCTTTGGGGAAAGCTGGTTCCACTTGAGCATAGGCAGCCTTCCCCCTTCCAGATGGAAACAACCTGAGAGCTCCGTAGTGTTGGTGGATGGAGCACCATGCTGTCAGATGACCCAGAGGACTTGCAGATTACCTGCAGGTGGCCTCAGCCTCAGAATTGGCAGATCAACAAGGTTTTAACGTGAAGTCTGGGTGATGTTCAGTGAGGTCTTGTGCGTATTCTTCAGATGGTATGTGCTGAGAAATAGCTTAATGTTACAAAACAAGGAACCACAAGGAACCAAAGACTGGCTTGGACATGAAGGGTGGTGCTGTGGACTGGTCCCTGGTCCCTGCTGTCCTGACTTTTGGCTCTTGTGTAGATATTTTCCCTCATTTGTACCTTAGCTTTATCATAGTTTTTAGCATTCAGAAAATTTTGCAATTTTATTTAGACCAAAAATTTAAGCTTTTATTTTGTGCTTGTTTCTGCTTTTATGTCTAAAAATGTTTTCCCATTCCTGAAATAAAATGACTACTTAAATTTATTTTTAATTGTAGACTTAATTGGAAGACAGTGGAATTACTGGTTGGCAGCAAGTATTTTGAGAAAAAATACACCCCTTAATTAAATTTGGTAGAGTCTTAACCAGATGTGTATATCAGAATCACCTGTCTGTCTGAGCTTTGAAAAATTCCCAATGCCAGGGTCACATCACAGATCCACTGGATTGTTTTGTAAAAATACCTTACACAAGTCTACAGGCTTACAAAGGGTCCAGTTGTAGGTGATTTTTTTTTCTGTTATTGCTTGATTTACACACTAGTTTTTGTTAGTATAGTGGGTATGTTTGTCATAATCATTACCATTTGTTAACAATGAGAATTAGAGCACTGTTCTCACTTCCATGTGGGAGAGATTCCAAAACTGTGTGCACCCAGGAATGGGGGTGCTCCCTGCAAAATTGTGCTGTTCTCCGAAAGTACCAGTCTCACAGATGGAATCCTTTGATGTGCCTGTGCTTATTTCTGAGTTCTATAGTTGAGTCTCATTTCTGCCTTATGTGCTACTACACTGTAGCAAGAAGCTTAAAAAAAAAAAAAACCAAAATTTAGAATATACAGTGTATTTATTAATGCTTTATATTTGTATAATATTTTGTACCAAAAATCATCGCTCTTTGTTGCAAACAGTAGTGTCTCATGTGAATTGGCATATGGAACTAGTTGATTTTGGCAACTTGGGAAAAGAAAGATAAAAAATTGTCATTTATATCTCTGTACAAATCCAACTGTGTTCATCAGTTAAGACTGAAAGCACATTTCTAGTTTTCTGGCCTGGGGTTTCAGATGTGCTCATTCAAGACTGTATAAGGCAGTTTGCCTGTGAACCAGCTGATTCATTTGAGTGTCTGCCTGGTAAGTAAGCAGCATTCTTTTCTGAAGGAGCAGCCAGTGGCCTATAACAGGCAAGAAGGAAGTACAGGCAGACCTTGACTTTGGGCATGTAACAGATGTCCCTGAACCTCAGAAATGATGAAGTTGATGACGACAGTGACAACTGGCCTCCTCTTCAGGCTGTGGGGGAGTTTACATCTGGAGTGTTTTCCTTTTGTCTCCCATCCTGCCGGAGGCAGATGACTTGAGTGGGGTGTTTCAGTGTGAGGAAGGTGGACAGAGAGTTCCTAAAAGAGGTTCTTTTCTGTTTTTTAGGTCCTCTGATCAGTCTGGGAGAGTTGTTATATACACCCCAAACACAAATAATACAAAGATCCTGACTTACAAAGTGCTAAATTTTGTGTCACTAATGAGAAATTTATTACTTATATGAAAATGTAAAATGAGAGAGGCATTGCCTGAAATAGTTATTACAGTATTTTTATATCATTTTCATGTGAAAAATACTTAAACCCAGATTTGAGTGCATTTTTGATAATTTCAAAAAGAAGAAAAGGGCCATGTTGCCCAAAACATAAGTATGGTAGCTGAGTGACTGAGTCTGAGGAAGGGACTGAGCTCTGGCTATGCAAGACACAACCCGCTATAGACTTGGCCACGCAAGACACAACTCAGAGCAGTTTTCCTGGCCATCTTTGTTTGGAGGGCAGTATCCCAGGGTGTGACTTGAGCTGAGAGCTGGACTGGAATGCTGAATGGCAGGATATGCCGCAGGGTCCACTAACTCAGCATTCCAGGGCCAGCCAGGCTCCCCTCAACCCCAAGCCTGGGGCCTGTTGCTCAAGGTCTCCCTGCCCCTCATTGCCCCCTGCAGGTTGAAGCACTTGCTGGCTGGGTTGTGTGGTCTTTGACACCCCCTTCAGTTCTGGCATTCTATGATGAAAAGCCTATTTATTGATTATTGTGGACCAGAAAAATCCAGAGAGGTTGAAAGATAGCTGGTTCTGATGGCACACACTGATAATCCCACTGACTTGAGAGGCTGAGGCAGGAGGATGGGAAATTCAAGGTTAGCCTCAGCCACTTAGTGAGACCCTGTCTCAAAATCAAAAATAAAAAGTGCCAGGGAATGTAGCTTAGTAGTATAGTCCCCCTGGGTTCCATGCCCAGATCCCCTCCAGCGGCCAGGAGGTCGTGATAATGGCAGCGCCCTTCTCCAAAAAAAAAGAAAAAAGAAAAGAAAAAAAAAACAGAGTCTGAGCTCCTTTCTGGCTGAGGTTCCTTTGGAAGCAAAGCAAAATAAGGTTCATGATCCACCTTCTTGCTGTTCTTTGTAGGGCAGCACATGGCCAGCTCCCATCCGACTGGCTGGGTCATAGTTTCACCCAGTTTGCCCATTGCCCCACTTCAGTGACCCCACATCATGTCATGGCTCCAGAGGATCTGGCCTTTCCAGCCAGAGCCCTTATCTCCACCCCCCCCCAAAAAAAACCCCCACAAAACCTAGAGGAGGGCATCTCAGGTCAGTGGGCTGTGATATCAGTTTAATGGCCACAAGACTTCTTAAAGTAAATGAAATAAAATATATCAAAATGCTTCATAGTTAATAAGGGTGATAATTATTTAACAAATTATTCACTTTTATATTCGTAGGTTTGTGTGTGTGTGCGCGCACACGTGCTTGCACACTTATTACAGTGAACAATGTTTCTCATTCTGAGTTGTAATCAGGAAAAAAAAAACATTGGTATGGACTCATAATTCCTTATCTTCAGTCCACATTGCAAAAGCTGAAAGAGTTTTTTTAAGCTTGGTAGTCATTTGGCAGCAAAACACAACATATTGTGATATAAGGTTATTTATATAGTCTTTCTTTAGTGTATTTGTATGCTCAGCTGCAGAAAGGAGTGGTACCTTTGACCCCAGTGAGCAACTTGCACCTGATTATTTTTCTAGAGGCAAAGAAACTTTTACTGCAGGGGTTTTGCATAAGAGGTTGTGGATCTGCATGAGGAGTGTAACTGTTGTTTATTAGTTCAGCAAACATTTCATTGAACCTTGTGAGCTTGGCACTGTACTGGGTGTCAGATGTAGAAGGAAGAAAAGTTAGTGTGAGATGAACTCTTGGAGAACTCAATCTCAAGGGCAGGGTGAACTTGGGACCACCAGAGCTGGGCTTCCACTTCCTATTATTCCTCTTGGTTAGCTTACCCAGACCCACAGCTGCAGGACTTTCTCTTCACTTGGCTTCTGCATCTCCCCTTTCCAGCTCTCCTTCAGGGCTTCACACCAGACTTCAGCTCAGTGTTGAAAAACAAACTCCCAGCTGCCTCCTTCCATATTCCTGCGTCTAGTGTTCCCCTCACCTGGGCTCCGCCTTCTCCTGCCTGGCACTGTCATCCAGTCATTGGAAACTGTTGCTTTCCCCTGGCAGTAGCCTCCTGCCTCTCTCCTTCCCCCTCCGTCAGTGCGCTGTGCTGGTACAGGTGTTCATTATATTCTCCCACACAAAACAGATGGTCTAGAAGGGTGATCAGGGACACAGGGGTGTTGGGGTCATAAAGACCTGGGTTTGAGTTGTGTCTCTTCCCCGTTTTAGCTGAAGGATCTTAGTTTCCCTTCTTGGAAACAGGGTTGGTGATAATTAGTTTGTTATGAATTAATTTAGGAATAGAAATGTATCCAGGGCATATGAACACCATAAGCAATGTGAAAAAATAAGTCACATTCTGGGTGCAGATATTTACAGGACCCAGAACTAACAGATTAGTATTTCGAATCTATTAAAGAGCTTCTTTCAAACCAATTTTAAAAATACATTTTTTTAAATGGGCAAAAAATATGAACAGGCAATTTCTGAAGAGGAAATCAGAATATCAGTAAGTATGTAAAAAGATATCTGACTTCATTAGCAACTCGGAAAAATCAAATTAGAACAGTGACATGCCCGGGGGGTGTAACTCTGTGGTACCATGCTGGCCAATTTGACCCTCAGCATTTAAAAACAACAACAATAACAACAATTTACCTGTCATGGCACAAAGTGTAGCCAGTATGTCAAGCACAGATCATTTGCTTGGCATGTTGCTGGTGGGTGTGTAAACTGGCTCACACTCTTGTTTTAAAGCAGTTGGGAATATCCAATAAAGCAGAAGCTGTGTATGCACCGGCCACCCTGCAATTCCATCGCCAGGAAAACCCTTCGTAGCATTGTTTTTAGTGGCAAAAGCATTAGAAATAAAAATGTCTCATAAAGGGAGACTGGGTTGATTGTAGATATTCATTTAATGAAATGCAATAGAGTTATTAAATAAATTAAAAGCTTTATTTGTATCATCATGTATAAATCTTGAAAAAAAGCAAACTACAAAAGTGGCTGCCCCAGGAAGGGGCATGGAGAAGCTTCAGTTGCATGTAAAACGATTTATATCTCAAGAAAAAATAAGCTATGAATACGAAATGTTAACATTGGACAGAGCTGGGTGGGTGGTTATGTAAGTGACCCTCATATCATTGCTTTTACCCTTCTATGTCTGAAATGCTTTATTTCTGGAAAGCAGTTGGTGGCGTACAGTAAGTACTACTTCTGCTCCATTCAGAAGGCTTCTACAATGTCCATTTTCCTGAATTGAGTTCCAGTCCACCTGTCTGGTAGTCCAGTTCACATCAAATCTAAGCTTCTGGTAAGGAGCTCAGGACCCTCTACTCCCTGACTCCAGGCTCCGCTCCTAGCCTTGCCCTCCCATGCTTCCCTTGAGGAACCTTTATAGGGTGCCAAGTCATGCATGGCCTGTGGGGTTTCTGTGGCTAGAATCTCCTCCTTTCTTTCCTCTGACTATGCAAACATGACCCCCCCCTTTCAGAGCCTATTAAAAGGTTGCCCTATTCTCCTTTCTACCCACCCACCCATTACCTATGTACTCACTCACTCTTGTGTCCACCCATTCACCTATCCGTCCACCCACCTACCCTTCTTTCTGTCCATCTGTCCATCTATTTATTGAGCCTCTTCAAAGCTTAAGGCATATGTAACCTACCCTGATTGGCCCTGCCAGAAATAATCACAATTTCCACAAAAATCCTTGTGTTGATGTAAGCCTCCAACATGGAATTGATCACGCTAGAGTTCGTTCATTTCCTCTTGCTAGACTAAGTACTGAAGGGTAGTCACCATTCCATTCATCTTTAATGAACTGTTCTTTCAGGAGCTCATCAAATATTGGCTGAAGAAATAAACGAGTCTCAGATTGTGTGTCCAAAACATTGAAATCAATGTTAAGATTAGGGTTTAATCCTCATTTGAAATTGAATACTTGGTGTCTTTAGCTCCTTGATTTTCATAGGCAGGCCACACAGTCCCTTTTGTCTCTGATACCTGAAGGATTCCTGATTCTGCCATTCTGCCTCACGTTTGCTGAGAATCTAGATGCCCGAGCATCAGGCATGATTTTGTCTCTCTAGGGACTTTGCACCTGGTTGGAGAGCGAAAGGGTGTGCCACAGGAGAGTAGCAGCATAACAGAGCAGGTGAGGTCTGAGCCAGTGAGTGACCCTGGCCTCTGGACCTGAAGTCATCCTGGGGAGCAGCTTGGTACTTGCCTGAGTGTGTTAAGACTGGTTTTGAGAGATTCATTCTTGTTTGAGAGGATGTGGGTCAAAATTATCATTTTATGTCAGATGGGTTTCTGTAAAATCCTTTTCTCTTTTTGGCACAAGTATATCCTTAACAGCATCTCTCTTATGTGTAAGCTGATACGCAGGTACAGATTTGAAGATGTCTTCTGATACGCAGTTTTATGAGGTATGAGCCTGAAGTAGCTTTCTGGCCTTGACACTGAAGGGGATTTTCTTTGTAGTCTTTCAAACAGGTGTGTGTCTGAGTTCTAGAGCTGCTGGCTTTCCACGCATCTTTTCCCCTCCAGTATACCCCTGGAGCCATTTCCAGCACCCAGTCATGGGTTGTCTGTTTTAACAGCTTTTCCTTGTTTGGGTCAGCTTCTTGAAAATTTTGGGTTGGAAGGGGTCTGTATAATATGATGCCACTCTTTCCAGGACAGAGGTACTGTACCTCTGCCTTTACCTCTCTCCTGGAGCATTTCTAGCCAGCGAGAGTCATTGGTGATGGCTTTTTTGTGTGAAATGGGATGTTCACAAACCTGTGAACATCTGAAGGCAGCAGGTGGGTTGGGCTACAGAAGGGATGCACATAGTGTTCCAGGAAGACCCCAAATCCCCTGGAAGGTTCAGTCTGCTGGCAGATCTCAGTCTTATGGAGCAGTGAGTTTATTCCAACTTCCTTTGAGCTCTGGCACTGTTGGGGTATTGCCTTCGGGAATGTTGACCATATTCCTTTGGGATCATTGTGAGTGGCATCTCCTTAGTCTCCTGTGCAGCAAATAATAGCATCCAGTTCTGGCTGGCTGCATGTGGGGAAGGGGTGGGAAGAATGAGCCCTGAAGGCATAGTGAGAATTTGGGGTCCCACGACCAGGTTGGACTGGAGATCAGGTGACTAGGAGGAGGCAGCAGGTAAAGGCCCTGTAATGAGTTGGTATACTGTGTCCCTGGACCCTCTAGATATCCCGAGACCTGGCCAGTGCCTCTTATTGGCCCAGTGGGAGCCTCATGTTGTCCCCTCTGGATAAGGGACAGAGCAGGAGGGTCTGGGGCTTTCCTCTTCCAGATGTACAGGAAGAGGAAGTGCCCTGCTGGGGCTGAGGGCCAGCGATGGGGAGCTGGTTACTGGACAGCCATAAAAGCAGCCAGGATCACAACCGGTGAGGAAATCCTGAAGTCACCATGTTGAATGTTAAGACTTTATCAAACGTAAGCTTCATGCCTGTTTTGGTGGCTGGGGAGGTAAATGTGAGTTAGTAATGGAACCAGCGTCAGCAGAGGTCCTGGGATCTCATGCCACAGTGAGGCCGGAGCTGGCTTGAAAGGGATGTTTCCAAGGAAAATCCAGTTCCTCCATGACCACAGGCTCCTCCTTTCTATGACACAGCCTCCTGTTCCTGAGCAATTGAGAAGCACAGCAAACATGGTTCAAATTTATGTCAGCATGAGCTTCACAATGCCAAGGGCAGGTGTGTCTACATTTGGGATATGTGGGTGTAACAGAACCTCGGAGCTGCATGCCACCCAGCCCCTCGGTTCTGCAGCAGGTACCTTGGCTATGGAGCCCCTCCCTCAGATGGGCATTTCCACTACACCCTCTTGTCACCCTGTTTCCTTCCTACCTGGGCTTCCCTCTCCACCCACCTTGCTCCTTCCTACCCTGGCCTTGTGTTCCTTCTCGGGATCTCCAGGTATTTGATTCAACAACAGAGAGGTCTTCAGGAGGGGAAGGACAGTGACTTGGGTTCTAGAAAGAATCCAGGTCCCCATTGACAGTTTATGGACCGTGAAGTGAATAGCAGGTGCACTTTTCACCAGCACTGATATTTAAAGGCCACAATAGTAAAGACAACGGCTGAAAAGCTGCAAGTAACGGATCCACAGCCATGCAGAGCTGGGAGCGGGAGCCATCGCTGGATCACTGATGTCCACGGTGCCTGTGGATGAAGTGCCTCACAGGCAGGCCCAACATGCCACTGCGGGAGGACCTGGGGCAGGGCCCCTGCTAACCAGAACGAGGTCCCCTTAGGTGGGACCAGGAGACCACTCCAGTGGGTTCACTGTGCTTGGTCCTAGGGGTGGGGAGGCAGGCCACCCTGGCAGGGGGAGTGTACTTGGAATTTACCAAGCAGCAGAGGTCATCAGCCTGCTTGTCATACAAATACTGGCATCCGCAGTCTGTCTGTCCAGTGCTGCTTTGTCAGGGATCTAGTTTGTTTTGTTTTAAGTTTGGTTTGCTGATTCTGTTTGGATTGTCAGCCTCCACTAACTTAGGGACTTGCTGTCTTGGGCCAGCCTTAGCCTTCTAGCTACAGTTAAAAAGAATGAGGAAAGTAGGATCCAACCCACAGCCTCTCTGTAGAGTGGGCCTGATGGCACTTTTCCTCTAGGGACACTGTGAGGAATGCCGTCAGGTAACACACAGAGCATCTAGCATGGTACTCACTTAAGTTACATCCTGGAGAAGAAAAAAGATGGCCTTTCAGGAAGGACAAGCCTGGCTTTGAATCCCAGCCCTACCACTTGTTATCTGTGTAATTCCATGCAAGTTGACTTCTCAGAATCTTGGTTTTTGCATCTTAAAAATGGAATTTCTAACAGGTGCAGTTATACATACCTGTAATTCCAGTAGTGTGGGAGGCTGAGGCAGGAGGATCACAGGTTTGAAGCCAGCCTCAGCAACTCAGCAAGGATCTAAACAACTTAGTGAGACCCTGTCTCTTAAGTAAAAAATAAAAAGGACTGGGGATGTGGCTCAGTGGTTAATGCCTTTGGGTTCAATCTCTGGCAACCCCCCAACCCGACCTTGTGCCAAAAAAAAAAAAAAGATGAGTGGAGGTTATGCTATCTGAAATTATCTAGCACAAAGCTCAGGGCACAGAAGGAGAGTGATAAATGGCAGTAATTATTTTCAAGTCTGTCTTTCCCTTAGGTATTATTGTGTGTGCTGGCATAGTGTGGGTGTTTTTGAAGAGGCACTTGGGCTGGTGATTGGGGGATGGGTGACCATACCATTCTGATCTCACCCACCTCTCCCACTCACCCTCACCCCAGGGATTCTTCTCACCCTGGCAGTGTGGTGGTGCCAGGACTTGGGGCTCTAGATCAGGTGCCTGGATTTTCCTATTTTCCTAATTAAGGGTTTGACACAGGAGAATTCATCTCACGAAGGGACCACTGTAATATCAAAGTAAAAGAAAGGGCAGACGAACCTCATCTTCAAATAGCATTGCCTTTCAGAAAGCAGAGAGAGCGCTGAGGAGGGAGAGTGCTCTGGGCATGTTGAAGGATGAAATCATTAGGTGGCTTTTGTACCTTTGGATGCCAGGGAAGATGTTGTGTTGTCTGTATATTGGTTTCCTTCGAGAGCATTGCACCAGTGAGAAGGGGAAGGAGCAATGGGGACGGAAGTCCGGGGTGGTGGACTGGGCTTGCCTTCTGCTGAGGAGCTGTGGCCTCTGTGTCCAGGTTAGGGCAATACAAACACTTCACCAGCTGAGCCCTGAGCACTGTCCAGAAGCCATAGTCAGACCTGAGGAACCATTGACTCAAAGGCAAGAAACCCCTGGGGTGACCTCTAGGCCCCTGACCTTGGGCAATGGCTTCTCTTGGTTGACCTTGGTCAGGCACATGTGTGGCTCTTGTATATTCCAAGTGCTGCCCTCTGACTTGTTGCATAACAGAGGTGCCACCATTGCTTGGCACGTTTGGACGGTATTGGATGCCCCTTGCCCATTGCCTGCTGCTCCCATTCCTCTTACAGGTAAGCATGACTAACTCCAGAGACCTGTCCTGACCCCACCAGCCAGGGCACCACCAGTTTTCCCACCTTGGATGGTGAGCAGCTTGAGGTCAGGAACTGTATCTTGCCCCCACTGTCGCTGCAGGGCCCAGGATCCAGCGAGCTCTGCGTCCATACAGCATCTATTGAATGGGCGTGGACAAGTCAAGACATTCCCATGGAGTATTTGGAGCCTCCACCCTTTCCTGATGGGCTGGGTAGTTCCCCTCTGTGTGGGCAGCATTGCAGCTGGACCCAGTCTTCTCAAGACTCCCCCTCTGCATCACCTCACTGCTCCCAGTGCTTTCCCGAGGTCTTGGCACCCCATGCTAAGCTCCCTAAGCCCCATCCTTCATGGGTATTCTGTGCTGTCACTCTGCCCTTCTCCAGGCCTTGGTTTTCACCACAGGAAGCATCCTGTAGCCTGCAGCCCTCAGACTGTGCCAGTGCAGAACAATCCATCAGAGGAGCCTCAGGCAAAGAGAACCCTGAGCAGGGAGAGGAAAGCAATGTGAGGGTCCAGATAAAGCTCCTGTCCTTTCTGGGAGAGGATCTTGGGATTGGAGCAGCTAGACCCTTCATTGTAGGGTTCCCAAAGAGTCTTGCAAATAGCCCTGTGAAGTCAGCGTAGTTTTTCTATACGAAGTGCTTGGACACTGCCTGTTCTGCGGAAGGTGTGTGTAGACACTAGCAGTATATGGTATCGTCCCAGGTTGCAGATGAGGAAACAAAGGCTTGTGGAAGCATCAACAGGAACTTATATAGACTCATCCTGCTGGAAAGTGGGACTGATTGTCCATCAGTCCCTGTCCTCTCCTTGTGTGTTAACCCTCTGTATGTGGAGGTTTCTTTCTACCTTGAAATAAATGCCCCATCCCTCCAGCAGAGTGACCACCTCTTGGGCTGTTGAAGTTCCATTGAAAGCCCTCTTAGGAGACTGTAGCAGGCCAGACAGTCTTCTGAGCCTTCCTGCCACCAAGCAGGACCCATACTTTACTTTGTGGGGCAGGCCACACAGCCATGCCCCAGAGATACACTGTTGTTTCATTTCCCTCCATTGTCCTTCAGGGGCTCCAGAAAGCCCAGGGAGACCCTCTAGGTGGAACCACTGGATTGACATCTTCTGCTCTTGAGCATGGACTTGCTGATATTCTCAGGATCAGGGTGCTATGCAATCTTAGATCCAGAGATATTTGTCACATTTTCCTGGATACCAATTGCTACCCAAACTCTCATCACCAAGAAGACCTTTAGACTGAAGTCCTAGTGTGATCTTAAGTATAGAAGGCAGGTCTAGACCCCTCCTCCTTCCCCCCTGCTTGTAGATGGTTAAATTGGCCATACTCAATGGTGTTATTTGTCTCTGGCCGTGAGCAGTGTTGGTCACTATTCTACCTACTATTCCATCCTTTCCATGTGGCTTGTGAATGTAGCATTGATCATATATTTGTTATGTCTGTTATGTAGCCTTACCCAAGATATGATGGAGGATGCAAAGAAATACAAGCTATGGTCCTTCCCCCTAAGCCCTTACAACCTGGAAACAAAGATAAAGTGTGGATGTGTAAAATTACAGCTCAGAGCTGGGTTTGATAAATGGTCTGCATGTGATCCAGGTTCTAGATAGACTGGGAGTTCAGAAACAAAAGGAGTTGTTGGGCTGGGGAGGTCCAAGAGACTTCCTCCCAGAGGCAGTGGAGTTCCCCTGCCCACTCCTCTCTGCAAACCTGAACCGCAGGTTCTGATTTGAGGGAGTTTCTGTAGTACGTGCTCTTAAGTTAGAAAGTAAGTCAATTTCCATTCTCTTCTATTATCAGGAACTAAGGTGCAAGGTAGTTAAGAGTCAGTGCTCCCTCTAAAGAAGGATAGCATCTCTATATTCATCCACACAGCCTGTTTTGCATGCCTACTCCTAAATCCTCCTGCAGAGGCATTGAATATTTGTTGTGTTTCTTTTATTTATTTAGGAACCATGGTTTGACCTCTAGACTATTTAAAAAATGATTTGTGTCAAGCAATACCACAGTGAAAGATGTGACCTTTCATTACTTCCCAGGTTCTCCCTGTCTCAGAGACCCTTGTGGCTTCTGCTCATGATCTTAAGTGGCACTACACGATCATCCTTACCCCAGAGCCATTAAATATCATGAAAAACCTTCCTATTTCCCATGTGGCCATTATTTTGGTTTAAATATAAAAAGGCAAAGGAGTTCAATTTAAATCACATTCCAGAAAAATTTCTAATATGCTACAATTATGATAATGTGTAGCATGTTGATCTTATGTGTACTTTGGAAATTGGTGCTGGTAATATTGTGTCTCATTAATTAAATGCTAAGACCATATTGAGAAGAAAGATTGCTAATAAGTTAGGAAGCTCTGGGCTCTAGATACAGAAAATGTACTTGGCTGGTGGTGTAGATAAGGAAAGAGTATTTCATTTGCTTAAGAAGTTGCTAGGTAATGTGGTTCTAGGATTTGTTAAATCCATAGTGAAAGGTGTCATCAGAGACCCAGGCTCCTTCCTTCTTTTTGCTCTGCCATCCTCAGAATGCCAGACTGCCTCCCTTTGTGGTGCATCATTACTAACATCATCTTGAGATCTGACAGCATCTAGAAGGAGGATAGGGTCTCTTCTGTGTCTGTCTGTAAAAGGAGGAAACCTTTTCTCTCAACTCCCCACCTCCCACTATGCCTCATTAGCCAGACTGTGTCACATGACTAAGCTTAGAATGAATCTCTGGAAAGAGGTGGGTTGCTGAGATTGACATAGGCAGATTAAAACTTACCTTAGCTTGAGATCTGACACCTTCTCTTAGGGGAGGAGAACCAAGATCAGAGTTCTGTTGGAAAGAAAGAAGGGGAGGAATGGATGTGGCGGTTAACCAATGTGGCAGCCCAGAGTGCTCTTTATGAGACAGTGGGTGAGTACTCCTGAAAGGGTAGCAGGAGCTCAGCCCTGAACTCCCATTCCAGTGTGTTACAGGATTGAGTAAGAAGAGAGGAGGTGAGCTCTCCAGAAAGATTAGAGTGTACAAGAGTTCAGATCCTGAAATGGAGTGGGGTGAGGGAGCCCAGGAGAGAGAGTGGAGAGGGGAGTTTGGGCCCAGCCCTAGAGTGAAGGAAGAGGTCTGTGAGAAGCCATCTCAGCTTTTGAGAAACTAGACACTGAGCCATTCCCGGGCAATCCCTAAAAAGGGCAGGACTGATCCCTGCAGGACAGCACTGGTCAGGTGGCCTCTGAGGCCTCTATTCAGTCTTTTCAGAGGATGCTGGTGGCAACCAGGCCACTGCCTCTATTAACAGCAGTCCAAGACTCTGTGCCTACTTTTTATTTGAAGTCTCCATTCACTGAAGAGGCAGCAGAATCTAGCAAAGAGACAGTGTCAGTGGGACGCTGGAAACCTGGATTACATTCTGGCCTCTGCTGGGGAGTGGCTTTGTAGCTGAAGTAAGTCACTTAACCTCACAGCGATTCTTTCTAGTTTGTCCAGCTTGACTTATTGTTATTGAAAGCTTTCTATTCCTGACACTTCAGACTTGTCTGGTGTTGCCTTCACATGGGCTGGGCCCGGTAGAGTGTGTCCAGTAGGTTGTTTTCAATTACTACAATGGTAAACGACCAGAAGAGCACTTCAGTCTTAAAGCTCACCACTGCTGCAGGCTGCTGCTTATTATAAACAATGGTAATTGTCGTTGACTGAGCACCTACTATGTGCCGGGCACATCTGCAGCCAGGGCTTCAGACTGGGTCTCATTAATCCTTTGACTTCCAGGACATCTGCGGGTCAGCCAAGATTCATCTCTGTATTTCCCTGCAGTGTGATTTTCCTGTTTCAAATAACCAATTTATATATAAGTGACCCTTCATGTGCTGGTGGCCAGTGCATTCACAAGAGGCTGAATTAGGGATAGGAATTATTTTTAAAGAAATCTTTCTCTTCTAAAAATATCGGTTTCTGATTCTGTTCTTCACATGAGGACCTGTGGGCAACTGGGAGTGTCCCCTAGGGCACCCAGAGCACCTCCCTGGGAGAAGATGCTTATTCTTCAACTAAGAAGCTTTGAATTAGAGGTAGTGATTTTCAGACTCTGAGCGCAAGAATTGTGTGGGAGCCTTGTGAAAATGCAGACTCCTGGGCCCACTTGGAACCTGCCTGTTTGGTTCCATGGCCACCCAGGCCTGGTCAGAAGAGAATGAATGAACTAGGAGCCCAGTCTTAGGCCAGGCACACTTTCTTGGGTCCCATAGTGGGTGATTTCCCTGGTGTTCTCCATCTTTAGCCATCCCCCATTCCCTGATCCTGTCCAACGTTATTTATTCCTCAGGCTATTTGGTAATCCCATCTGTAAAGTGAGGAGAACTAGCTTTCCCAGATGGGTGAGATTGGCATGAGGATTAACACAACCGTTACACACATGCACACACCTTTTATGTCTGACCTCTGACAAACACCTGCTTAGCACTCTGCCAGGCTTCCATAGGGGCCTCTAGGGACTTTGAAAGCAGGACCCTGCTACCCAGCACCTGGCCCTCAGAGCAGAGACACCCCAGGAATACCTGCTGAAGGAGAGAATGAACCTGACTTGTCGCCAGAGATCTGGAAACAACCCTGCTCTTGATGACCACCAGGCAGGGAGACCAGCCAAAGGTGAGAGGAGGCAGCTGATGCCAATGTCTTGCTTTGGAGTCTCAGAGGTTGAGCTTAGCCCAAGGATAGACAGACAGAAGAGAGCTTTCTGTGGATGGCATTATTCAACAGATGCTCAGAGCTCTTTCCCAGGAGGAAGCTGGGTTTTCTTAGGAGCTGACCAGTTGCAAATGTGTAGGAAGACAAAAGATGTTCAAGTCCCCCATCCATTGTGTGCATAACCTGTCCCTTTGCTCCCAGCTGGCAGCAGTCCCAGACTGACACAGAAGAGAACCCAGAACCTTTTCTGAGTCTTGGGAAATAGCTGAAGTGTTCTGGCAAGTGCCTCTTTGTAGAAGGGGAAAAAATAGATCCCACACGTTAACTCTGAAAGCTGGTGAAGCCTGGTAACTTACTTCAAACAGACTTGAACTGAATAAGGAACATGCCAGGCTAGTGGGTGGAGCTCTAAATTTACACCTTAATCTCATCATTAAGAGCTGATAAGATGTTTCATTAGCGTTAGGTGCTATGTAAATATGAAGCACTTTCTGAATAAATATTTTCCTTTTTTTCCCCTTCCAAAATTAGGATAAAGTTTACAGAAAATAGTGCAATTCTTAGACACAGGAGAGCTTTATTTTGAGAGTTTATTTTAAAATGGCAGTATAAATCATATCTAAATTCTGGATCCAGCCTGGAAGCCACATACAATACAGTAGCTCCTACGTGTGCACAAGAAAGGCAAGCTCAATGGAAGCATCATGGCAATGGCCCTGTGCTTACTCAGAGTGTCCACAGCTGGTGCTCAGAACAGATCTCCAACTCCCTTGGTTTGGCAAATATTGATGGTCAAAGTCATAGTCTAATGAGGTCACCAAGCACTGTTTGTGGATGAACAGCACCATGGGAAGTCAGATCTGGAAGGTACCAGGCAATCACCCTGGGCAACCTAGTGTGTATTTATGGAATCTGAAGCTTAGAGGGAAGATGGAACAGAGACAGGGCTAGAAGCAGGACCAAGGGACCCCATTGAGGATCCCTTTCTCCCTGGATTCCTTAATCATTTTTCTTTTGGTGGTGTTTATCAGAAAAATGGCATGAAGGGAATTAAAAAATGTAATCTCCCTATCTCCAGGGCTTTATTTATTTATTTATTTATGCGTTCTCTTACAAAAATTTAAAATATATTTAGTTCTAATCATAGTGAGCATACTCTTCTGTGTTCTCCTTCTTGATTAATATAATCAAATCACTTCCTGCCACGGTTGGTTGCATGCTTTTCAGGATCACTGTTATGACAGCTCATCAGAGCTCTCCTTGCTAACAAGCACCGCCTTCTTGTGGACATTTAGGTCGCTTTCACATTTGATGCTTTTACATATAATGCTGGAACGAACACCTCAATGCACTTGGCTTTTTTCTCATTGAACTAGCAGCTTATCCTCTCTTCACCAAACCATTCCCAGGAGAAACCCCACCAACCCCACCCAGCCCAGGTGGAGTTTGGCTTTCTGCCTGGCACGTGGATAGGGAAGCTTGCCACTGAGGCTAGGGATGAATAGCCCAATGGGCAGTGTAGAGAAAGTAATTAAAGCCTGATTCCAAATATAGGTGTCACGGCCTGTTACATCCCACAGAGGACATCAGCATGAGGGCGCAGTGATGACTTCTTGGGGCAGGTGGCTCCCTGCTAGCCTTTGGGCTCTGCCACCCCAGAGCCTTCAGGAGAGTGGAAGAATGGTCTGGCAGGCCAGCTCACAGGAGGCTAAGGGGACAGGGCACTCCCTCGATCCTGCACTCACAGTCCTTGAGCTACAAGTGGGCAGTGGGTGGCTGTGCTCATCCTCGGGCGCTGTGCTGGATGAAGACAACTGCACAGCTGCAGAGCACACAGGATACTGAGAAGGAGATCTTGAGAGGTATTATTCTGTAGACACAGTCCCCAAGTTCAGAGGAGTCTCAAAGGACCAGAGTCCCCACGGAAGGCGGGTTCTTAGAAGGTCAGGTCCTACCATTGCTGTAGAAATGGCTGGCAGAGGCAGCAGGACAGACACTTGCTCGCATTGTAGAACGCTGCAGATGCTCACTTTGAGTGTGGAAGTGTGGACGCCGGAGGCCTCTGCTAGGACTCCATGTGCTGGCTCTTTAGCTCCTCTTCAGTCCTTGAACACAGGTGTCAGAGTGGCCACGGTGCACAGTCCCCTGTCCCCTACTCAAGAAGATGGTGAAAGGAAAGCCACAGGCTCCTTGTGTCCCAGGCCAGAGCAGCCAGGAAGCAGAGGGCTGGCTTTGGGACCCTTTTGGAACACAGAACCTGTCCTTTACCTTCTCTAGGAGGCAGACTGACACCTCCCAATTCCAGCTCAGATTTTAAGATTTACCAGCCATCCTACCCAAGCCCTTTCTGACCTTGACTGGTCCTTGCTCTTGCATCTGAAATGGGGTACAGAGTGATCACCTACTGTCTTAATGCCATGCAGACTTTGCAGAATATTCCAGGCCCCAGTTATTAACAGGACCTTCTGGAGTGGAATTGGGCTTTGTAGATGCAGGACAGGTGGTTTGCCCACCATTTCTTGCCTCAGAGCTGAAGTCGTTTCCTGGAATTTCCCATACACAGGTCCCTTATCCTGTTGGCAAAGCCTGAAGTGCTCCAGACTTGCTTCTGGTGCCCTCTGCCTGTGTTCCCTTCCAGGCCCAGCAGAGAGGCCAGGCGGAGGCAGCCCCCAGTGGGAACAGCACCGTGAACAGCCATCACCTCTGCCCACTTGGCACCCAGTTCCTCCCCAGGGGCAAGAACGATTTGCTTTTGTTACCTTTGATAAATGACAGGGCAGCAGCCTAAGTGACCCTGGGGGAAGCAGTGTAATGTCCAGAGCTTCCTGATGACTATTGCAGAGTAAACCCCTCCTTATTGGTACACCCTAAACCTTCTCTCTCTCCACTGTGCCCACAGAGATGATTCTTGAGTATAACTCCTTTAATTGTAAGTTTCTCTAACAGCTTGATGGCCAGAACGTGGAGTGGGGAGAATCCTGGCTAAGGGACATTACCTCCAAGAACTTGTCTGAACCTGCCAGCGTGGGAATTTCCCGACAGGCAACAGCCCTAGGAGAGAAAGCAAGGCAGATGCATTTAAATTTCTCGATTAAAATGAGTTAAATGGCCACATTTTGATGTGTGATCAAATCATATTTGAAATATACTAGGCCAAATATATTTGTGATGAACTGCTGTGCAGATAATGGAAATCATTTCAATAAAATTCTCATCCATGCTAACACCTTAATCAAGGGATAACCTATTTGACATTGGATCACAGATAACTGTGTAATTCTGCCCCTGCAGGAATAGATTTATTCCATTTGAGTGATTAATGCATTAGGAAGCCGAGGTCATGCTAAAGTTAAAATCTGTCTTCTGAATTTCTCTAACATCTTCCGGTTTTCAGTGAGAGCATGATTTTAATGCTATTCTTAATAATCTGTACTTTTCTCAAAATCTGGACTTACTTTTATCAACACTGTGCTGTTTTGAGGCAGGAATCCCAGGAAGTGTGGAGGGGAGTGTGCTGCCTCTGCTGTTCCCTAGAAGAGTGACAGTTTGCTGTTGCCTGAAGTTTGTGGTTCTGACCCAGCTTTGTCCCAGACGATTACGTGCTGCTCACTTCTTCATGGTTCACTACTGTTTCTGTGTCCCCTATGTTTTTTATTGTGTTTTTCTACCTACCTTATTCTGTGACCCTCAGTGTCCTTCTGTGTAAAGGGAAGTGATCATACCCATTTTCCTTTCCAGAGAAGTTGGTAGCTCAAATGGATAGACAGTACGAGGAGCAGCCTGTGTGAACTGAAGACTGTGACTCCAGACACAGTCACTCTGGTGTCATTGTGTTCCAACAAGCTTGTACCCTTTTTGTAGGCAGGGGCTGTCTGCTGCATACCCCGGATAATTTCGAGGCATGAGCCAGTGCTCAGCAGAGACTTCCTCGTCAACCCGCTGGACAGAGTGGGTTGTGGAGATGTATCTCAACACCGGTTGGGGGAGGGGGGTGCCCAGCCTGTCACCATGATGAGCTGGACAGTCTCCAAGCAGTGGCAAGAGTTGACTTTACCTTTCCCAAGTCTTCATTATTACGTTTTGCTGTTTTGAGAAAAAGAAATAGATAAGTAGTTAAATTGCTAAAATGAGCCTGATCATCACGTCACAGAATTGGAGAAGATAACCTCTTGATATGTAATCTCTTTTCTCTCCTTCCTCACTCTCCTAAAATCTGTCCATTCCTACTAAGAGACAAATCCCTCCTTGTCTGGGCTGTAGCTTGGACACATTGTATGAGACTGCTCTCTTGTTGGTTTGCTTGTAAGCTATCTGATCGTGAGTACTCCAATGACTGAAGAGGCTCAGGCAAAAAACAAGAAGTACACAATTAAAATATTCAATTAAAAAAGCAAGTGGCTGGGCATGGTGGTGCACGCCTATAATTCCAGTGGCTTGGGAGGCTGAGGCAGGAGGATCACAAGTTCAAAGCCAGCCTCAGCAAGAGTGAGGTGCTAAGCAACTCAGTGAGACCCTGTCTCTAAATAAAATACAAAATAGGGCTGGGGATAGGGCTCAGTGGTTGTGTGCCTGAGTTCAATCCCTGGAACCCTCCCCCAACAAAAAAGCAAGTGGGCATTTTTTGCCTTTTGATGGTGGGCAGAGGTGGTCTCTGCAAACAGTTTAGAGTATTGCCCACTCGTGGAGGACGCTGGTGTCCAACAGACACTCTTGTCCAGGGATATTTGGGGGACCTTTTGTAATAATTCATTTTTCGCCTTTATTTATTAATTTACTACAATTATCTGGCCTTTGTAACAAAATTCCAAGAAATGGAAAAGTAAATCTATATTCTCTCCTTTCTTCCATGCCCCTGTTCCTGGCTCCAGCAGCTCCGCTTTCCAGAAGTGAAAGCTACTAGCAATTGGTGTGGTCCAGACTTCTAAGCTATTTTATGTGGTCGCTTAATCAGTCTCACATACAGATACACAGATTTCATGTGACCACAGTGTGATGGTAGGGGACAGCGTCCCCTTTCTCTCCACTGTTCTTGGCATGCCAGGACTTTGCTGTGGATTCTCAAGGCCACTTGTGAGGCCCTGGAGACCAGCCTTCCTGACCCTGGGGTCAGCCTCCGTGAAGAGCTCCAGAGTCCTGTGGCCCCAGGAAGGCAGTCAGGATGCCCCATCACACCCCGAGGAGCCTCAGTGCACTTTTTGCCACACATCTTCCCTTCCTCAGAACTTGAAGGTTCCATACCCCAAGGTTTCTGGCCCCAAGAAGCAGCCTTCCCTCCCCCAGGGCCAACAGCGGGTGGAATCCTGTGCAGGGACGGGCAGAGCCAGCCTGAATGTGGGTCTGCATCCTGGAGACAGTTTTCTGTGTCGCCTTGGCCCAGTGTCCGGCATTCTCTGGCCCTCATTTTCTCATCTGTAAAATAGTGATGCCATCCCTAGGCTCCCAGTGCTGACACGCTAACAACGCCAGTCAAGTCCCCAGCAGTGTGGTGGGAACTCCACAAGTGTCCACTCTCCTTTCCCTCTGGAACCCTCCTCTACTTTTTCCTGCCAGATGAAATTTTAAAAATAGGTCTGTCTTCCCAGTTGACTCAATGAGACTCCATAAATCCTCGAATGAGGTACCAGGAGGGCTGGCAGTGGTTCCCGAGAGCGCACTCAGCACGCTGCCTGGGGCGTGCAGGCTGGCTTGGTACTACTGCACATCTGCCCACCCAGGCCAGTGCAGGGCCCGGCCAGGTGAACGCTGGAGGCTGCTTCCTGCCATAGCTTTCTCCCTGTCATCCCCTGGGGTCCCTGTTCTGAGGAGCACGTGAGGGGTCCCCCTCCTGCAGCGGCAGCGGCAGACTGCACTGGTGCTGACACAGATTGGAGCGGTTGCCATGGGGATGGAGACTGTACCCAGATGCATCCTTGGAGCTGTGAGGTAGAATGGGGCTCCTCCCCAGAGAGATGGGGGTTCTGTTTTATAGAGAGGCTCAGAGGAAAGAGCCACAGGCTCCTTCTGTGGCTGTTCCTTGACTCCCGAGGTGCCCTCCTGGAGATTCATGGTCTGTGCCTGTGGGTCCTGCCTGGTGCACCTAGAGCGCTGGGTCCTCACCCACCCCCAGAGCTGCCAATTTCCCCAGGCTGTCCCAGGCTACAGTGTGGATGGAGAGGGACTATTCATGCAGGTCCCCTGTCCCAACATTTGGAGTCATGCATAAGGGAGGTGGCCTTACTGGGATCTCCCGTGTGCTGGGCCTCCAAGCTCGGGCCATGTCTGACCCTTGTGGCACGCCCAGGAGGAGCCATGAGTCCCGTGCTTCCTGGGTGGTAAAGCAACTTGCCCAAGACCACCGGGGGAGGAGACGTGCTGAGGCCAGCTGGTGCAGTGGTGCAGCTGGAGACAGCTCTGCACACTCAGGACAGACTGTATTGTAAAGGCCTGGACCTGCCAGCCACCTCATGAGAGTTCCAGCAGGGCTGGGCAGCTTCCGCCTCCCTCTGCCCCCGACCAGCGGCCCCAGCTTCCAGGCATGGGGCCACGGGATGCTCCAGTGGCTCGAGCTTTGTCCAGGAGCAGCCGGTTGCCTCCTCATTGGACCTGGCATGCAGCCTGCTGTCGGTCTCTCTGTGGGCACAGACCCTGAGCTCCATGGGCTCCCCCGCTTCAGAGCTCATCCCACATCACATCTCTGCTGTCTCTCCTCCAGCCTGGGATCGGCATGGCTCTGGTGTGGATCACAGGGTCAGAGAATATTTGTTGATGGAGTGAAGATCTCCGCTGTTAGACATGCTCTTGAGGACAGGACCTGGGATTCAATAATCACCTCCGTTTCTTTCTCCATCCCCCACACCTGGCAGAGTGCCTGGTACATGGCCAGAGCCCAGGCGGTGATTGATTAGATAAATGGATAAATGAATGAATCATGAGCCTGAAGTCTCCATGAGCTCAGAGTAGGGCAGGGCAGTACTGCAGGGTACATCTTGCTGCCACATCATCATTGTCACCAAACTCAGCAGTTGCCACAGACTGGACAGTGGGAGTAGGGTTTAGGGGTGGGGAGAGGGGACCCTGAGGTAGAGGGATAGGTTTGAGCATAGCTTCTGCTGCTCCATGTGTCCTAGCTCCCTAGTTCCCACTTTCCCAAGAACCACCCAAACCTGCTCCTTTTAAGAGTCTTACCTTGGCTGGGCACAGTGGTGCATGCCTGTAATCCCAGCAGCTTGGGAGGCTGAGGCAGGAGAATTGCAAATTTAAGGCCAGCCTCAGCAACCTAGCAAAATCTTGTCTCAAAATAAAAAATAAAAAGGGCTGGGGATGTGGCTCAATAATTCAATCTCCAGTGTCAAAAAAATAAAGACAAAATGTCTTACCTACCTGCTCAAATGTCTTCAGCAACTAACACTTCCTAGCCATCCACCACATCACCCAAATCTGTGTTCCCACGGTTTCGTTTTTAGTTCTCGTCTTCACACCAGCTGCACAGACTACTGGGTGTTCTTTGTCTGGCTTTTTCCTTGGTGTATTCTAGAATTACTGCCTGGATTCCCATCCCAAAGAGGGGCAGTAGAGTCCTGGGCTCCGCGCCTGGACTGGACCGTCTGCCTCCAGGGCTGTGGCTGCATTCTGGACTTCTGTGCTCTATCCTGCTTCCTCTCAGTCTGCCAAAGGCCCCTGCACAGCTTCTTGGCAAAGTTTTCCACTCCTTAATCTATTTGCACAACCTGTGATTGAACTATGTGCAGTGCAGGTATCAGAATCCAGTGGCATCTTTTAATTTTGTATTATTGATGAAAATTTATGGTCTGGAAAGAAAAACTGGCCTCGGGATTGATTTTCATCATTTTAATTCATCTTTGATATTGATTGGTGCATATGTTACAGCTGAAGACAATCTGGGCTGTTTCAGTGAACAGGGAATGTTTACCAGAGTGTCTGAGTTCAGGGCACTGTCCTAGGACCCTGTCACCTGAGGGCACATCCCACTAAGCCTTTGACAGCAGTCCTTTAGGTATGATCCCACTCCCCACCCCCTGCTGACCCTCCAGCATTTGAGCGTGAATTCTTTGTGGACAAGATGTGTCTCTGAAGTAACCTCTATAAATAACTGCACAGAGTGAGCACAGGGCTAGCACCTATGTGACTCTGAAGCACAACTCCAGGGCTCACCGCAGCCCTGAGTTATTCCTTGCTGGATGGGACTGTGCATGTGATCCTGAATCCCATAGTGCTAGGATTCTGAGGAAGATTCTGGATCTTGGTCACACGAGCTAACCAGCCATTACCCTTCCCAGGAAAATATGGTTAGGAATCTAATTTTGGAATATGTTACCCTCAGGTTCCTTTGGATGTTGGGGCAGCTTTGGCAGGTAACCCCTAGTACAGTTCAGACAGGCTGACCACAGATGTCCAGCCCTCTGGCCACCTGGGCACACTTGTTGCCTCTTGAGGGTGGCCTGTGCTTTCTCCACCCAGTGTCCAGGAGCACCGTGGGGAACTGAGCTCGGGCCCATGGCTCCATCTGTGTAAGATACATGACCTTGAGCAAGTGCCAATTCTGTCTTAGCCTCTGGACTCCTGTTTGAAATGTGGCCATTGAAAGGAGCCCTGCTGCCTCTCCAGGGATTGGACTAGGTCACGGAAGGCAGGTGAGAGGGCAGTGCTGCCTGTGAAGGTTGTGTGCTACCTCCGAGTCAGCAGCTGACTGGGGCCAGAGTGTCAGCTAGGGACGCAGCCAGCAGAGCTCATTGCCACTGGGGAAGTGCATTCTGGGTTCAAATAATTAATATCAAACTGGCTTTGGACACATTGTATTTAAAACTTGTGTGTTTTCTCTGTGTCAGTTGTGACAATGTCTATCTTGTTGTACTAGATTTTAAGCTTTTTATTTAGAGGGTGAGAGGGAGCAGATGCTTGATCTGGTTGAATTCCATGGCCTCATGCATACATTCAGGGGACATGGTGTTGGTAAAGGAAACATGAGTGAAAGAGAGGATATGTGTGTGGATCGTTCCCCAGGGGAGATAGGGAGTGCTGGGCCACTTTACAGTTCTTTCCTGAGTCCCATCTTGACCCTGGGCCTCGTATTAGTGTGCTAGGGCTGCAAGTAGCCAGCACAGTAGCCTGGGTGGCTTCAATAACATGAATTTATCTTTTTCATAGTTCTGGAAGCTGGAGTCCAAGATTAAGGCATGGACAGGCCTCTGCCATGATTTAGGTATGAGGTGTCTCCCAAAAGCTCATGTATGAGACAGTGCAAGAAGGTTTGGAGGTGCAATGATTGAGTTATGATCGGTGCATTGATCTGCTGATACAGATTAGCTGGGTGCAACTGTAGGTAGGTGTGGTCTGGCTGGAGGAGCCAGGTCACGGGGGGGGGGGGTGCCTTTGGGGTATGTATTTTGTCCCTGATGAGCAGAGCCCTCCCTCTGCTTCCCGGTTGCTATGTCTTGAGCTGCTTTCCTTTGCCATGAAGTTCTGCCTCACTTCAGGCCCAGATGGAATAGGCAGTCTACAGACTGGGACCTCTGAAACTGTGAACCCCAAATATACTTTTTCTCCCCTATATTGCTCTTGCTAGGTCTTTTGGTCATAGCAGCAAACAAACAAAAATCCCAACTAAAACAGCCTCTCTCCTTGCCTTACGGATGGCTGTCTCTTCACAGTGTCCCCACAAGGTCCTCCCTCTGAGTGTCTCTGTTCTAATCTCCTTTTCTTATACAGACATCAGTCAGCTTATATCAGGGGCCATTTAACCTCATGTTACCTAATTACCTTTTTAAGGGCTTGCCTCCAAATGCAGCCAGGTGCTGAGGCCTGGGGTTGAGACCAACCTGGGTCTTGGAGATCCACAGTTCCCCTGAAACCACGCTTGTTCTGTGTCTGTAATATTCCTCAGCGCCCCCAGGACACTGCAGATAGGGAGCACACAGCTGTGGGAAGGTGGACCTCCCCTCTGAGGACCTATGTGCCTCTTGCAGCATCCTGCAACCAGGGCCCAGCTTTGAGAATGCGCCCGGGTATCCATGAACAAGCCTTCACTTTCCCATGATCCTGCTCCAGGAATGCAACCAACCTGCCAGGAAGAGGTGGCCACCCACGTGCGTCCCAAAGCCTTGCCCCGTGAGCTAGTGACTTGTGACCCTGTGCTCCTATAGGACTCCTGGCCTCCTGCTGTCAGGAGCAGGGTGCTGTTCTGTGGAGTCTTTCCCAGGAGGAAGCGTTGGGGGCGGGGGCTATCTGCATGCAGAAGAGAAGCCACACTGCCCCTCGCCAAGTCCCCACAAGTGCGTGGGCAAGAGGTCCCAGGCTGTACCACTCAGGGTTGCTGGAGGCTGCCAATCCCTGCTGAGGCTGCTGAAGAGGGAGGAAGAAGGCACTGTGAGGCAGGGAACAAGAGGACTTCAGCAGATGGCAGGGCACAGAGGGCAAGAACATGCGAGAAATGGCACGAGGAGGGTCAGCACCACGAGCGGCAATGTCAGGGCACTAGTGGAGGCTGGCAGGGTCGTTCCTCATGTGGGGACTGTTGTTGACTAAGGGGTATGAAGCTAGCCCAGCCCCCACCACCATGTGCCAGGAATGCCTCTCTCAGGCCTCAGGACGACCAGAGCCTCCCACGCATCTCCAGTGCCCAGGCTGCCTCTGGTGGAGGGGGGCCATGAGGCCTCTTCATCTGTGACAGTTCAGACCGGTAAAGCGGCAGAGCCCCTCCTGGCAGAGCCAAGGACGGCCCTAGGGCATTCAGCCTGCCATGCTCTGAGGGCACAAAGAGCAGACGGCCTAGAAGAGGCTGTTCAGATGCAGCAGTTTTTCCAAATTGACAAACTGCCGTGGAGGCAGGCACTGAGGCAGGCACTGGAAATACAGCAGAAGGAGAACTTGATCCTGGAGCTCGGAGGCCAGGTGCTCAGAATCCATCAAGGAACAGACAAGCAGCAGACAGACGCACAGCCTTGCAGTACTGGGTCAGAAGTGCAGCCATGAGTGTATCACCTAGTGGAGGGCAGCTATGGTGACAAGGGCCCCATGGCTCAGTGGCGCAGGCCCATAGCACGTACTCACTTGGGTGGCTCCCCTCCCAGGCGTGCCTCATCTCTGCCATTGCCATGTGCAGCCAGCTGGCAGGTGGGGCATGAGAGAGGGGACAGGCCTGTCCATACACAGTAATCAGCTTTTTATTCTAGAAGAATTTTAGAACAATAGAGTTTACTTATTCCCTGTGTCTTCTTTCCTAACAGTAGCACCCTGCGGTGACGTGGTGTGCTTGTTACCACTGCGAGAACAGCATTGGGCCACCGCTGTTAACTGAACTCTAAACCGTATTTGGACTCGGTGGTTTTCACAGTCATTAGTTCTGGGATCCAATCTGGGATCCATGTCTGCCTCTTCAACATCTTGTCTTGAATGTGGGACCGACGGCATGGACTCTGGTCCCACTCTCTGCACCCAGCCATGTGGCCACTTTCTGCTCTTTGGAAGCTCTGGGAAGCGGGGCCCAGGAAGAAAAGGAAACTGACCGCTGGCAAACTGCCAACCCTACCTCCATAAGCATGTACAAGAAGAGAAGCACAGGGCGAGCATGATGGGGGACTGTCACACACCTTCAAAGAAACATCTACCATCGCGTGGTCTGTAAGACAGTTCCGCTGTGTCGGATGTAGTTAAGAAGCCCAGCAGCCCATCTAGAATGGCAGAGTGTTACTACTCACGAGGACCTCGGGGGTCATCCAGGTCCGTGCTCTTGATATTAGAAGAGGACCCTGATGCTCAGAGGGGAGGTGACTGGGTCATGGTCACCCACGGCACTCTGCCCATGGTGGCCGGCCCAGGTGTCTGGAATTCAAGGGAACCCACAGAGGGAGGCAAGTGCAAGGCAGGTCTGTTCTAGAACCTCCAGCTGCCACCCTGGGCTCTTGGCCTTTCCCCTGCTGGGAGAGTCAGAGCCACCTCCTCTGCAGCCAGGATGACTCAGATGCCTGTGTCGTACATCCCGTCCCATGCAGACAGACGCCTGTCCCCTCCCCTGCCAACCTCTGACGTCTCTCCACGCTGTCTGCACCCCAGGTCGCCACTCACGTGGCCTTCTGCTATCGCCACACAGCCCTCCCCTTGCCCTGGGCTTGGCCTGGGGTCTTATCCTCTCCTTACAGCACATTCTCTGCCGGAACTTCTGCACACACCTGTGGAGCCCCATCTCGGGAGGGGAGGTGGCCACTCCCATGTCCCTTGGTACACCATGTCCCTCCTGTCCAGGAGTGTGGGCTGTGGGACCCACAGCTTTCTGACACCTGCAGCTCTGGTGTGCTTCTCAAGCAGGAGAATCACAGGTTCGAGACCAGCCTCAGCAACTTATCGAGGCTGTAAGCAACTTAGTGAGAACCTTTCTCAAAATACAATTGTTTTTAAAAATGGGGGGGACTGGGGATGTGGCTCAGCAATTAAATGTCCTGGATTCGATCCTGGCACAAATAAAAAAAAAAAAGAAAAAGCAAGATGAAGCCACATTCCCAAAGTTACAGAAGCTCTAAGTTGGTGGAACCGGACTGGAATGGAGCGCTGTGTCCCTGTGCAGTCTGGTACTCAGTGACTTATGCTCAAAAATGGGAACAGACAAAATGT